>NC_134315.1:33927065-34093102 GCF_964195595.1 Calonectris borealis | reverse complement strand
CTCGACCACATATGTATTTGTTCAACGACACTGAAAGTGCGGTCTCTAGGAAGTATATGTAGAGTTGATTAGATTGTACTGTATACTTTAAGTTGAATTATGTACTCTTGTAAAAACTCTCTTCAAAATTATTTAACTTCCCATGGTATAGTCTCAGAAGGTGCAAAAAAAAACTTTAGTGTTATCTTTTCCTGTCACATGACTAGTGCAAACACCAAAAAAATTCTTATCTTTTTGTTTCTTTTCTGGTACTTTATAAAAACAGCATAACCGGTTTAGTGCCCAGACATTAAAGACTCCACTCGGAAAGATCGACATTATATATTCCACTCTACTTTAAATGTTTTCATTATATAACAGGAAAGATTTAGCCATAAGGGTCTCCCAGTGTGTGATGGCTGAGGATTTTTTTTTTTTTTAAAAAAATCTTCTCTACTGGGGACAGTGGTGCGATCTAACCAGAAGAGCCCTCTACTTTTTGTAGGACTCAGAGAGTACTGCTTGGACCTGGCAACATTATCCATACTGGAGCATCTTCAAGCTTAGAAGAATATACCTCCTCCCTTTAGCCGTACCATCCCAGTGCACGTCCTGCAGCTTAGCAGCTGTGATGAACGGTTTGATCTTGGCCTGCCAGTCATGTCAATAAAAATACTTGATGCGTGTTTCAAACGTTTTAGGTATATGTGAGTAATCAGTGTACAGGCTACTTGAGAAATAGGTGCCATATAGATTATTCAACTTTGATCTATTTCTTTGATTTAGCACTGCAATTAAGTAGATTTGGTTCAAAGAGAAAGCTCATTGGTTGATGTTTTACACTGATGTGATAATGTTTACACAGATGTGCTTTGAAATCTCGATTATGGTGGATTTTTGGGTCCCACCACATGACAGGCTCCTGTTATCTGAAAGGTAAAATAATATAACATCTATCTGTAACTGCCTTCAGAGCAGGTCCGCCTGTGCTCTCTTGTGAGGTGATTTATCTGATCATTGTATTTAGCGTTAGTTTTTTCAGTTTTAAATCCCTCTACAGTAAATCACTTGCTTTAAAGCAGCCTTTTTATAATTCAGGTGCACACAGGGACAGTACTTAGGACTGCAATGATGAAAAGGTGTAGCATTACCTGCTTTAAAGCACCTGCCAATTAATTAGCCCTATACTCTCCATAGCAAATGAAGCTAAGCAGTCAAATCCATTTGATCTCTCAGATTTAGACTGTGACTCAAAAGACCATGGAGCAAGACGGGAGAACTAATCTTTCATGATTCTCTGCAACTTTTTTGTTTAAATGAAACCTTAAACCGCCAAGCGATTTTCTCGAACTTTTGAAAGAATTAACTATGAAAGATCTTTGCATTTTATACTCTAATACCGTGTTTTAACGTTGGCAAGGAACTGCACTGCGTATCTTGAACGCTAAGATGGATCATGTAGTTTAAGCCTAAAATTCATTAGACACTACAGAAAAAGCAGCAAAGAAGGCAAAAGTCAAGCTTAGTTTTAATATACCGTTGTTTTACCATTGCTAATAATGAACATGTGTTCCAGCAATACATTTGCATGCGTGAACTGTTCCGCTTTGGGGATGAAGAAAATGCATATGCTTATCTGGAACAGGATGGCAAAGTCCTAAATTGATTCAAAACACTGTAGAAAGACAACAGAGATCTTTCAGTAGATGACATTACTGCTAATTTGTGGTGTTTACAGACTTTGGTTACGGGCCCAATGCAAAGCCCCGAAGAAGATGCATTGGATGAGCCAACCCTCAATCTTTCTTTCTTCATCTCTGCAGGTTTTGAAAATACTTATCCCAAACCATGGGCCTGCCCATTTATGTTTCTAAGACGTTGTGTCGATACCCAAACGCTATAGATCAGTTTCGTGTCACATTAATGATAAATTAAATGCGAGGGAGAATTTGCAGAGGGGAAAACACCTCCCTGACTATGCCAATTTCTTTAGAAATTCCCCTCCTTGTAGCTGAAGCGATAAAAGGAAGGGGTAATGCATGTACATTTTATTAGCGTTTTAGAAACAGGGAGTAAAACTGTCAGATCTTTGTTTTTTTTCTTTCATGTGTGTCTGGGCAGGTCTAACCCTCAGGTAACGCCCTTTCTCCTTCTTCCCTCCTGCCTCTCCTTGCACCTGTCCACGTAATGCTCCGGCAGCTCCCGCCCGGGCCCCGCTCCCGCCTGCCCGCTGCCCGCTGCCCGCTCCGCTCCGCGCAGGGGCTGCCCCCCCGGCCCCCGCCCCCGCCGCGCGTGTGCGCGCCCGTGGGTGACTGCCTGCGTGCGGCGGGGCGCAGGAGGCGCGCCAGGAGCTCCCTCCCCGCCGTCGTCTCAGATCAGAGGAAGGTGCGAGGAGAGGGGGAGCCGGTTTACAATTTCAAACGCAGCCTCCCCGCAGAGGGCTTCATTAGCATATGTCAGGGGGACCGCCGTATATATATATACACGCGGGGCGTATAAACACCACGCCGCCGCCTGGCTCGCACCGGCACGGCTCGGCTCGGCTCGGCTCGGCTCAGCACGGCTCGGCTCAGCCGGCTCCCCATGCTTGGGGCCCGGCCGCGCACCCCCACATGCCCGCCGGGAGAGGCCGGCAGCCGCTCTCCGCCGCCGCGCCCTAGCCCGCTCGCCCCGCGCCCCCATGGCTCCGCTGGCCGAGGTGGGGGGCTTCCTGGGCGGCCTGGACGGCCTGGGGCAGCCGGTGGGCGCCCACTTCCTGCTGCCGCCCGCCGGGGAGCGCCCGGCGCTGCTCGGGGACCGCCGGGCCCCGGCGGAGCGGCCGGCCCGCGGCGGCGGCGCGGCGGCAGCGGCAGCGGCAGCGGCGGACCTGGCGCACTTGCAGGGCATCCTGCGGCGCCGGCAGCTGTACTGCCGCACCGGCTTCCACCTGCAGATCCTGCCCGACGGCAGCGTGCGCGGCACCCGCCAGGACCACAGCCTCTTCGGTAGGCGGCTGCGGCACGGCCCCCGGCCGCGCTCTGCCCGCGGGCGTGTGCGTGTGCAGCCTGTGCGTGGGTGCTCTCACACGTGTGCACACCCACACGTGTGTGCGTGTACGCGTGTTTGGGTGTGTGTGTGTGCGCACGTCTGTCTGTGCATGTGCATGTGTGTACCTCGGTGCGTGTGTGTGTGCCCGTGCGTACTCCTGGGAGGGAGGTGTGGTGCTGGGGCAGGTGGATGAGCTTCCCCCTTCAGCAGTAAGGGCATCAGGGCAAGGTAGTGAAGGAGGGCTGCGCATCCCATGCAAGCCAAGAGACGTGCACGTATGCCTCGCTCAGCCTATGCTGTTGTCTATAAGCGCATGCATACGCCTGCGGGTTTAGTGGGAAAGGTGAAAAGTCAGACGGGTTCTTTTCGTATTCACTATCTGTATCGGAGCTTCCTGAGTCTTTGTAGAATAATATAGATCAGGGACTCGGGCATGCTGACCCTTAGGCTGCATTAGACTGCTTTGTTTTGCAGGACAGAAAGTCGAAGCATAGGGGCCTAAAATGCCTCTTTGCTCAAGTACTTAAAATGCTTCCCAGTCCTTTCTCTGGTCAATAAACCAAAAGGAGGTGAAGACAACCCCAAAATGTAAATGTTTCCTGTGATATAAGTGTAAATCCTAAGTAGTAGTTGTAGGAACTGGACATCTGAACAAACCTGCCATTGTCAGCTGCATTTCAGTGTTTGTGTGTATTGATTTAGCAGTCGTAAAAAGGTGATTAGAGAGTTTCCTATCATCCTCCCCACAGTCAAAACAATCTGCTGGAATGGCTCTTAATTGCTTTTATAACACATGGATGTTTTCAGAAGTAAAAGAGCAGTAGTCACACAGACAGTTCTCAGAAGGAAGATTTCCTACAGCGTGTAAACATGAAATAAATCTTTGCTTGAAAAGAAAAAAAAAGATCAAACATTTACTGGGCTTTTTAGAAATGTTCTTCCTTTATTCTACCACTATTCTCGGCAAGTTTGTCTGATGTGGTTGCTTTGTGGGTTGAATCACCTGCTTATTATAGTTTTGAAAAAGGGTGACTTTGAAAATGATACCAGAAAGACAAAATACCTCCACCTCTTTTTATGGGACTTTGTGCTTTAGGAACTGGAAAACTAGGATGATTTACATGCAGTAAGAGTTTTTAATGTTTATTCTTTGTAAAGGATTTATTTTCTTTGCTACTTGGTAATATAAATAAGAAACCTGCCACAGCTCAATTAAAATTCAAAACATTTTAAATTATTGTATAGTCCAGACAGTCCATCTGTCTGAGAGTGAAAAATGGTCCTGAATGAAGAAGAGTAATCATAAATACAGCAAATAGACAAAAAAGTCTTAATCAAAATCAAACGCACTGTTTAAAACCACTTACCTTAGATTCAGATTTTTTTTAATGTTTTGAGGTTTTGCTGCTGCACAGCAAAATCTTAGGTATGATTCTACAAAAATTTCTTTTTGAGGCTTTGTTTACATTGTTAACAACTTCCAAAAAGCCAATTCACACATTCCCTTTCTTTCATGTTCTTTATGTACTGTAATCTGTGCATATCAATTGGTTAAATATGTTGGCATACCCTTGCCAAATTGCAGGCTTCAAATAGCGCCTCATCTCCCGAATACTTTATATTATTAATATATATTACATTTTTGGGCAAATGTAATATAAATAATACTATAATCCAAACATTAGCAAATAAGCAGCATATTTCATGCACATAAAAAGCCTGCATTGAAGATAGCAAGTTGTGTCAAGAGGTGTGGGCCCATATGCTAGATAAGATGTCTGGCAAATCCTTTTTTTTTCGTGTGGGTAGATTCTGTTATATAAAATTCCCATCTGTACTTTGATTTCCATTCAAATGATCTAATAATGGATGTGTTTTTTTAAGATAATGCTATAGAGAAAGTAAAGTATATTTTCAGGTAATTCAAACCTATCTTCCAATGTTTGAGTAGGCAGTTTAGCAAATAGTGTATAATCATTATAGATTGCAACTGCATAGTACTGAAGGCTTTAGCCTCAGCACTGAATAAAATCCTTTCATATTCAACATAAAAAAAAAAAAAGGTTTCTTAAATGGTGTAGGATTCTTGTGCCTAGATGAGGCTTCTCAGACTGCTTTCCTGTGAATGTTGTATACGTTTCCATGCAAAATTTGAAATTTCAGGAAAGAATTAGACCAGATTTATTATAATATGTACATTTTCCACTTGCTTTCAACTACATTTTAGATGTTTTTATTGATTTTTGTTACAAGTTGAGTTAACGCAATCTCTCTTTTTTTTTTTTCCTTCTCTCTTTGGATATACGTTCAGGTATCCTTGAATTCATCAGTGTGGCAGTGGGACTGGTCAGTATTAGAGGCGTGGACAGCGGCCTTTACCTTGGAATGAATGAGAAGGGAGAACTCTATGGCTCTGTAAGTACCACTTTCATGTCAGCTCATACGTGTTGAGGTGTTGATTCACTTCTTAGCCCTATGCAAACGCCTCAAGTAGCTAGCTAAGGTAGTCTTAGCTTTCGAAACGCTAACATCTTTTCCTGTTGAAATGTATAATATATTCTTAAAGTATACAATGTAGCCTTGGATACTAAAGGTTTGATGGGAAAAGTTTCTCTGTCCTAGATGAAGAGAAGTGAAAAGAAACATTCCTCTTAAATTATGACAAAACCAGCTAAATTAAACTATCTATTCAAAAAGCGTTTAAGTTGCCTAGTATCTAACTTTATTTTTATCAGTACTGCAAATGTATCATAGTATACACTATGTTATTGAAAACATTGAATGCAATTGGGAAAAAAGTTAAAAGGATAGTTATGAAACAAATAAACAACAATTAATATAGTACCCGGCTTACTTTATGTGTAGCCTTTACAAATCAGGAGGCAGTACTTCCAAGTACCAGCTTTTTAACATAAAAGCATTCTTTCAAATGCTGGGAAAAAGAGGATCGTACCATAGGTCACTGTTAGGTACCACTGTTATTTGAAAAATCTGAGTGGTGCAAGAGTAGTGGCAATACCTGTAGATCCTGACGCTTGAATGTTTGCATTTAAGAATGAAAATAAACTTGTACTCATTACAGTTAATTTCTATCTGTTGAATAACTTCAACATGACTGTAAAATACAACCTTTGATAAAATGTGAGAAGTGATGCATAACGCATGGAAATACCTTCCTGATGTGTTACACTGCACCTGTGTCCCTCCATCAAATCTCATTTCTAGAATGGTGGATACCTGAGACAGACCTCTACATAATATAGTTCCTGTAGGTCAGGTGAATTGTAGTTAAATCATAAATGAGTAATGCTGCCTTAGAGAGAGTTGTCTGACTCATGTTTAGATCCAAAATTGTGTATGTACAGCTCCAGTTTTCAAAAGAATAAAGGATAAATTAGGCTTCCAAACTCAGTGTCAGGTCTACATACTCTTCTTGGGTTTGATTTGTTAACAGTTAAATGAACAGTAAGGCAGCACAAAGCCTAAAACATTTTTTTTACTTTTATCACATTTTTTTCATGTGTGTTCAGATATCTAGCGGCATCTTAACTTATTTTTCTTCACGGTTTCTTTCTGTAGGAGAAACTAACTTCTGAATGCATCTTCAGGGAACAGTTTGAGGAAAACTGGTACAACACTTACTCATCCAATGTGTACAAACATGGAGATTCAGGGCGGCGATACTTCGTAGCACTTAACAAAGACGGTACTCCCAGAGATGGGGCAAGGTCCAAAAGACACCAGAAGTTCACACATTTCTTGCCCCGGCCCGTGGATCCCGAAAGAGTTCCAGAACTGTACAAAGATGTGTTAGGATACAGCTGAGGAAGGAGGCAACTTTGGAAAAAACCCATACTGGAGCTCTTTGATCTTGCCCCTGCTTCCATGGCAATACCAGCATGAGGAACCTGCAGAGGTCTAGGATGCTGGGTTGGAAGAACCTACTTTGTGATAGGCAAGCCTCTGTTTTCTAACCTTTGGATTTAGGAGACAAAGCCTGAAAGCTGGGAGTGGACCAGCCTCCTTCAAGCTTGCTGAACTGTTTGGTAGCCAGCAACCAGAGGGAAGTTGGAGTGTGACTTTTTTAAAACTAACAAACTCTTGGCAATTTTGTCTGGATTACCTATGGTCCATAAATTAGCAAAGAACTACCTACGTCATGTGGATGAGACGACAGCTGGAAGAAATAGAAAGAAATAGACTGTAAAATAATAATAAATCCTGAGAACTGTATATGAAGTTTTAGTGGCTCCACTTTAGTGATGGACCTTAGATGTTGATGCATCATAGTCAGAGCTGGATCCTTTCTTCAGGATGGACCTATTTATACATCTCCAGATAGCATATATTTATTTTATATATTTATTTATTAAAGAGTTTATTTTTTACTGGGATATGAAGAGAATACAAGCCCTAACCCCAATGAGAAATCATTTACAGTGCCAATATCTATTCTGAGTAGTGTCATGATACAGAAATGACATTACATTGCAATGCATCCAAACCCTGAACATTCATATTTCATTGTTTATCAGTTACAGATAAGTTATATTTTATGCACATACTGTTGCCTCGTTACTGTCCTTATTTTGGAAAGAATGTTTAATTTTTTTTTTTTACCTGTGAGAGTGCCTTACAGACCTGTATTGAGTTCAAATGCACATTTAAAAAGGGAATTAAAAATTATTTCACTTTATTGGGTTTACTGTCATTTTTAAGTTGAGAGTCTCTTAGCACACTATGTGTAACACTGCAAACCTGCAACAATTGTGAAAAGTGTGTTGCAGTTACCTTGAAAGAAAAGCAGTATCAGCTCTTGAAATCTTGATTCAAATCACAACATGCTTGATGTTTTTTGCCAAATGGCTCCTACTATCTTTACTAACACACAAATAACTATTCTCTGCATTACTTAAAATTTTCATGTAGGATTCTCATCACTATATAAGATATTCTAATTATATTTCCTATGAATATGCTTAAGGGGAAACAGTATGAGAGTAAGAAGTTTCTGATATTGCTGAATGAAAAGCTTCTGTGAGTGAAGGTTGTTTCTCCCCCGAGTATAGAGGAGCCTAAGGAGACAATACTTTCTTATCTTAATTCCCCCTTTAGGGAATAATCTCAGCATCAGTTTTTTATGTGAAGACTGTCAGGACAAAGATGAGCTCTATGCTATTTACAGCTATACAGCAGATGATAGATCACACTAACTAGTTTAATTCAGGACTGTCAGTTATGAAGCGCAAACTCCTCTGCATGTTGACTTAACTGGAAAGTCTCCACTCTCTGTGAGAATACTAAGGGTTAATGACAGACCCTCTATGATTTAGACCTAAGCTTGCTGTCAGATGATTGCACCTCCAGGGGAAAGGTCGGTCCAGGAAAAGGGCTGCAGGAAGGGCACTCCATGAGAGGGCAGCAGTATGTATACTGTACCGGAGGTGGTCTTATGTTTCAGGTGCCAATGCTTCCAGTGGGCTCCAGCTCAAGGTAACTCATTTGAGTTCAGTTTCAGTTTTGTGGAAGCATATGTGGTTCGGGTACTGCACGTGCATCATTTATATCAAATCAAGGTATTAACAAAAAGCATTTTCCAGTATATAACACAATTGCTAGAACAACCACTGTACCAGAACTTCTTCCAATCTATAATGAGAAGTGGATAAGCATAGATTACTGCTGGACTGTGGACAAAATCATTTTACTTTCTGCCAAATAGAAATTGAATGCAGATACACATAAAGATGTTTCAGCACTTTGTGGCTATCAATATGTAACTAACTAAGGTTAAAGGCTTCACTAAAATTTCCTGAAAAACAGGCAGTGGAAGATCTACAGTGCACTGAATACAGTTTAGTAAAATAATGTTGTAATCCACTTCAGCTTACCATAAAATAATGATTTTATGGGTGACACTGAGTCCTATTATACTAGGTCAATAACTGAACAAAAAAGTATATGCTTTAAATAGAAATTTTTTTCCTCTACATGTTAAAAAGTAATTTATTCCATGTAAGTTGTGTAAAGAAACAGTGGCTGCTGCTCAGGATATAATTCCCATGCATTTCTGGCAAACACACTCAGTGTTTAAATCATACCGGTAAAAGAGTTATCTCTCTTTGGTCTAGCAGTTTACTGTTAATCCAACTACCTCAAAAGTACTTTGAAGATGGAAGGGCTGTAATCATCCTTATTATTATTGTGCATCTTTTTTCACGGATACGATACAATACAGAACAGTAACTGAGGATAGCTCTAAGTGGTGAATAGTCAGCTGAAACTTCTGGATCCAAACACCTAGCCAACATATAGATGAAGAAGAGGAGTGATATATGCTTGTCATTTTCTTGCCCATTCCCATCTTAGATATATGCTGATAATCCTTGAACAAAATGTAATGGAGCAGGTATGGTGGTGATGAATGACTGTACAAAACCTCCAGAGCATTTGACAGCTGTCACAGCCTTCTTCTGGTATATTGCCATTAAAGAAAGATCTTGCATTTTCCCATTTCATTTTGCTTGTAGCCTTTATTTGCTCTCTGTTACATTCTGTCCATCATGATCTTCGGATGCAGTTAACATTTTTCTAGTTTGAAAATGGCGGATGCAAACACCTCAAAATAGCTATTTTCATGTATCATTAGACTAACAGTTTTAGTTGTCAGTCGTTGGCTTTTTTGTGTGGTGTTCAGTCCCACTTCAGAAAGCCCAACTGGGTAGAGAGGGAGAGGTTGGTTCTGTTTAACCAGTAGAATTAATGATCCCGTTTACCACTCATTACATTTTGCATAACCCTATCAATCTGAAAGCTGTGGGCTGCTCTAATGTCATGAAGAGGATAACCTGAAGGAGATGACATTGTTCAAGGTTCAGAGGAAATCTCTGAAGGCAGAGATGGTGTCACATCTTGAAATAAATCCCTGCATGATTGGCTGCCTTTCCTTTTTTCCAGGGCAGGAGAACCATTCAAGATAGTTACACAGTTTGCATAGCAGGTGCAGCTCCACTTTCTGCTTCCCAATGATTCTCCTAGTAGCTGTAAAACTTGGCCCTTTGATCTCAGAGCTGGCTGGAAACTGAGTGCTCCATGCCAGCTCTGTATTTTTTTCACATATTTTGTTTTCTGCTGCTCTCTTTTCCAAGAGAAATGTGTCAGAAATAATATACTAGCCATACAGAAGATTTTCTGAAATCCAGAAGTAACCTTGACTTCTGAGCTTATTTGAAGTGAAATTGTTACTTTTAATAATCTTTGTGCTCTTGGTCAGAATGCAGAAGGTAGAATTTTTAAGTGTCTTCTGTGGTAGTTTTATAGCTGTGATAGTTACAGGATATAGGAGAACCTAAGTGCCTCTGGAAATGGGTATTTATTATTAGACAAGCTGATATAATCAGAAAAAGTGGACAGCTAGTCTAAAAGCATACAGTCCTTTCATTGGTCTAAACCATTTATGTTTGCATGGCGCAGTTTGGTCCCGTCTGTATCTTCATGTTTTCTGTCATAAGCTTATTGATGTTATCTTTCATGCTCAGGTGTGACAGCCAGCTTCACTGATGCTATCTAAAAGTTCAAATCACTGGTATGACCATGCACTCTGATAGCACTCCAGGGTTGTGCAGAATTTACTTTCTGACATGTGAGAGTCATTTAACAAGTACATTTTCTTAATAGCTTTCATTTCGAGCTATTTTCATTTCTTGATGTGCTTTGTTAACTCTTTTTTTTCATAGCCATCCAAGCTTGCTTCTAACTTTGGGAAGTTTTACTTAAAGATAGGTCTTTACCAGCAGCTGTATGAGCTACGGGTGCGATTATTTTTTTTTTTTCAGTTTATGTAATCATACTAGTACCACCGTACCACGGCTCTAGCTGTATGATGGCAAACCATTAGGTTTGCCTTACTCCTTTTTCTGTATAGCAAAGAACTAAACAGAGGTAAGGCAGTTTTATACACCATAAACACATCTTGACTATTGCCTTAATGTACTGGACCAAGCCTGTGTCATAAATCCTGAGAACACTGTGGTAAGATGCTTAAGGTTTGCTCATCTTGCTCCATACTGCATGGAGATGCTATCAGTAAGGAGGCCTTTTGGAAATCTTCTCTGCATTTGGTCCTTTTGCTTTTCATGTGAGAAAAACCATTGACTTCACTGCTGTTAAATTCTCTGCAATTATTTGGTGGGGTTTTTTAGTAGTGCAACCATTTGAAGACTCAAGTTATATGAACATAACAACGGCTGCATGAGATCAGACAGTACTGCAACTCCACTGCATGAGGAAGAGAGTAAGAATAAGACAGGCATATATTCTGGGCGTTCATTGTAGAACCCTGATTAGGATTAGGACCTGAAGTCAATTCTCCTCTGGGTCATTTCCTTTTATGAGGCAGAAAGTAAACATTTCACAGTGTTGAAGAACATGGTGGTGGAATTCTAAGCTTCCTGGATGTCTGCATCAACCTGCACTTTATCAGACATTTCTCTTAAAACAATTTCCTTTGCAGTAGTGTATTCAGCTGTTGTGGAGAAATCGTTGCTGTTGGTGTACTTGGTGTCAGTGTACATCTGGATGTACATGTGCTCGTCTCAGTACAAGGCAATAAATACATTGCTAGAGAGAGAAAGAGAACATTCTGAAGTTATTATATACCATCAAAATGTTAATTAGGAAAGTTTGGCTTATGGCATTAGTTTTAACTAAGTTTTTGATTCAAAGTTTTGCAGCACTTTTGACAATGCTGTGTGGGTTCTTAACAGTCAGAGGTCCATGGGCAGAAAACCAGAAAGGTGTAAAAGCTTCTCAGGTGGAACATACTTAACCATGACATCTTTATGAATAAGTTGTGTGCAAATAGGAGGGGGAAAAAAAAAAAACAGGGAAGAGGTCAAACAGTTACTTCTATTGCCAGTTGGAGAGATATTAAGTTTCAAACAGAAATTGGTTGGCAGCTTGCCAAAATAGCTATTTCATCTGCAACATGATCAGACACTAGAACCATTCTGAAAGTTCAGGAAAAAGAGAAAATACTGAATTAAAGCAGTGGTGACAGTAGCGCTCTGTATTTCGAACATATCCAAAATGATGTTGGTATTGTTCTTTTATAGCAAATTTCTAGTAAATGCAATTCATAGGGAAAGGAGTAAGAGTGTTAAAAAGGCAGTCTTTTGAAAGTGAGCTTAATAAAAATCTTTCTGTGGTCAAGTCCTGGTTTATATATTTTGTCTAATTATAGAAAAATTGCATCATGCTTTATTCACACTTAAAATATCACAAACCACATAATATTACATTCATGAATATCTTCAAGTCATGAGTGCTACTTATTTATGAATAGAGCCCAAGTTAAGTCACATTTGTCTCCCAAATGTCATCTTTTATATATACATATCTGCACTAGCATATATTTATGAAAGATGCTTTTCTCAAATTAGTTACAAGTGTTTCCTTTGTTCCTGGCAATAACAGGCTCAGTGGTTGACTGTTTCAGGGAACATGTTTGTCTCTTTATTATTCATGCAATATCTTACATCCATGTCTAATTCCATGGCATTAAGGTGGCATAGACATGAACATGGGTCTCAAGGTGGCTAGATTTGCCTTAGTCTGGTTTCATCTATATGTGGCTGAGATATTAGAAGGTGGTGATAGGTAACTATGCTTACACTTAAAAGTTTTTAGCAGTTGACCCCTATTGTGCTGAAGCTTCTGGGTAGGAGCATGAAGTAATATTAGCTACCAAGTCATCAATATCCTGATAATGCTAATTCTATGTCTCCCATTTTGCTGGAGCCAGAATATATAATTTCCTTTTCTAGTAGAGGTATGGATGGAAGCCAGTTGGCTAGAGCTTGGCGTGAACATGATGGAGGTGAAATGATAGGAAGGGGAATATTCTCAGGACTTTTTGCAAACTCTGAGGTGATTTTCACAATTAGTAAGTCTTCCTTACTAGAGAGCCTACTGATCAGGTGGGTTACCAGGTTTTGAACTCCAGCCAGAAACTCTTTTTCTTTTCAGCTGGACAAAGACTGTGTCTTCATCTCTTAGATTCAGCACCACTTTGGCCATCTACTCTTTCTGAAAAGTAGCATAATCCAATGACAACATGAAAAGTCAGAACTGCATTCTGCTTTTTATTCTGCCTTTTCCTCGAGCTATTCAACCTTGGGACTATCTATTAAAGTGTTTATATCTCAATTTCACCACCTATAAGGGGACTATATCTCTAATTAATCATTAAGCTAAACAAATGCAGAAGTCTTATAACACATATAACTGTGTAAATTTGTCAAGAAATGTAATCTGCTGCAGAATGGTCCTATTAAAATGACCTATACCTTTGGGGACTTTTAACACGAGGATATGGATGTGTGCTTGTAGCCTACTGTATTCCAGATATGATTTAGAGTGGGTTTTGATTTTTAAAATGTCAGATGGTAGCTTTTCCTGTTCAGGAAGCTCCTTGTCACGGTTCTACAAAGCTATGCTGTGTTGCTGGCCCTCCAGTCAAACTTTCAGAACTGTAGTTCTTAACAGATAGATCAGAGGCTTCTCCTTTTTTTTTGTACAAAAACCTCTATGATTTAGTGTAGGGATCTGGATACCTGTTTTTTTCTTACAGCTCTTTTTCCAGCTAATCCAAAAGAATTCCTACTCTTGCTACAGTCTTATTCTTCTTTGAATAAACAGACAGTAGATTTTTGCTGTGAGATGATTGCTTTGTCCAAACTTTCCTTAGTGAGCTAGAATCCAGTACTTAACAGTCACCAGATGGTCAGCAAATGCTCTTAGTTCTATGCTATTATCTTTATGTATAAACTAGAAACTGCCAAACACTAAACCCTAAACCCTGTGTGGCACAGTACCTCGTCACTCACTTTCTCTTTTAGGTCATGATGCCATGGGTATCTATTCCAAAATCATGAAGTCTCCTGAGATGAGTTTTGTGCTTTGTGATGCCGAACACTGGAAGGCACAGTACGAAATTGTCTCATGCAGTATGAAATTGTTTCATGCAATTAGAAATGTCTCATGGCTGTATTCAAGTACCCTTGCAAACACCACACAGCATTTGATTTATTACTAAAAATTGGGTCCAAGATACCTGCATTTGTGTAGTGGTTGTGGTTTTGTGGCTTATAACCTCAGTTAACTCCTCAAGTTTACCGTAATGAGGAGGTAAATTCTTTTATCTAGGAATGTGTCTGCTAATCTTAACTATGTAAAGTTATTCATCTTCATTCTGATGATGGTGCTAGGCAAACAACTGCTATAAGGAATATGTAGATGTTTCTGTTGCTTTTCTTTGTGGCATATACACCTTGGAAAGCTCAATTGATCTAATTCTAAGTTATTAGCAGAGTTTGCCTTAAGCCATTCTATCTGCTCTGTTGACAATTTTTCATATGGTGAGTCGTGCTTTCTTAATGCTCTTACCTCCTCTCACCTTCTTTAGGTCACTCTTTAGGATGCATTTCCTATCCCTGAGCATCTCTGAGAACAGATCACTTGCAGCTCATCAATGCTCCTTCAAAGACTGTCACAAGAGAGCAAAATAAGGTACATCTCATAACCAGGTATTGTGTACATTTTTTTGATATTTTGTTCTTGTTGCTTTGGGGAATTAGACAGTGCATTCAGGGTCAAAACCCAAACCTATCTTGGCTGTGCAGTGTACTAGCCCTTGCTACCTTTACGTATTTAGTCAGCCCCTTGACAGTGTTTTAAATGAAAAGGTGACAGATGATGAACGACATATAACACTCTCATATCTTTTCATATTAAAAAACAGAGGTACTATTGTTTCAAAACAGCAAAACTCTTTTATCTCATGAAGAAACTTCAATAGTTCTATGAAAGATTTGGCTTCTTAAAAAGTTGGTGAGTGTGCCCATATGTTTTCATATGATTCTTTTATGATGCTGGCCAGCAATGATGAAATTAGCATGTTTTGATCTATATACAAGTTGTTCATAAAGAACTTGAAAGGAGTAGTTAGGAAAATCCAAGTGCTGAAACATTTAAGATATACTTTCTGGTCTCACTTTTGTGTGATTGTCAGCCAGGGACTATCATGATCACGGTAGCTTGCCAATTGCCTGCCATAGATATAATATTTATTGCTGCAATGGGGATTTCCTATCAGAGATCTGAAGACAGACTTTTATACATTGTTTCTCCTAGGTAACCTATTCAAATCAGCAGAAGAGATCTGATAGTAAAGGAAAAATAATCAAAAGATACATATTTTTGATCTTTGGGTTTATTTGAACTTCATTTTTTTTGTTCAGGTTTTCCTTCACATAGCTGAAAAAAAGAGAAGGAAATTGGCTGTGTTCTGCTTTTCCATATAAAATTCATAACTGTGTAATGAAATTAAAATTAATGTATTTTGCTACTGACTTATGAGGTATAACTTTTATTTTTCCTGCTATCAGAAAGTAGATATATACAGCTTAGCAGGAAATTAATATCTTTTAAGTCTGTTGGAAGTGTATGGGAATGCTCAGCTAATCAAATCATAATTGGCTAACATTTCTGCTTCTCTTTTCTTAAGACAGAATAAGACAGTGGTCCAAAGCACAGAGAATGGCAGGATGGGGTTAGCTTATTCTGAGCAATTTCCAGTCCCATGTCCCTGACTATTGGCACAAACTATGCTTTCCATATAGTTGATTCCCTCCAAAAGTTGATCTGTCAGCCATCAATTCTTCTCCTATATACATAGCCTCCTATCTTCCCTTCACAAGCCTCATTTAGCTTGATGAGGAAATCAAGTCTTCCTAATTACCCTCACATTTTTAGAAACTATAGCCTGAACTCATTTATCAATCAGTATCTCCTGTTTCATTGGAGAGACTTTTCTGATGAAGGCTATGCCACAGATGCTTGTAATCTTTAGTGTTTACTGTCAGAGGCAACTCTGGATTTTGAACAGTTTCCCCTGCTTTTACAAAAAGGCATCTCTTACTGCTCCCAAGGAAACCGTTGCCTTGCCTCCCGAGGCATGCCAAATCCCTCACCCAGTGTGGCTACCCTAGCCTGCAGCGCCAACACGGGTGTGTTTCTCTACCAAGAGATGCAGCTGAGACGGATGAAGGAGCGAGGCTGGGAAGCGCCGCTGAGTACAAGCAGCGCACTGAGGGATATGTGTAGCAGCAAGGGTGCGTGTGCAGGGAGGGGAGGCAACGGCAGCCTGAGATCAAACTGCTTTGCTAGCATTTAGCCCTTGGTTATATAGCTGGGAAGCAGGAGCAGAAACTGTCTGGTCTGATGCAAATCTCATTGGCTGTCTATCCTGAAAAGGCAGATGAACTTCCTTCTTTTAAAAACATTCAGTAGAATTACATACCGCTTTCCATTTTCTCTGAACTATGGCACTAGAGGCCTCTTGTGGTACAGATTTTCATATCCCTGAATGTTCTGTATTTTATTTGCTAGCTAAATAGTCAAACAAGGGTGATTGCTGGCAAACAGAGTGGGGTTTTTCTCATGCTCTACAAACTGTATGGGGAGCACAAACTGTATAGGGAGCATGAATTTATTTGATAGGGAATGCTGATCAAACTATAATTTGATAGCAATATTTTTTTTTGTCGCCAATGACTGACCATACAAAAATTTAAAGACTTTGGACTATCTGTTCTGTCCTGACACATTCACTTACAGATGAAACATAATATTAGAGTTACGTGCTCATATTCACCTCTCTAGTTTTTCATGTCTACAATTTACACTTAAAATTTCCTAAATTCCTTTGATGGCTCTCTAGCACATTAATGTTTTTCTAGTATTTAAAAAAAAAGATTATATTCCAAGAAATTACTTTTAAAATTTGAAACATTAATATATTAGTAAACGTGGATGTGAGAATGTTATGTTTCAAATCTGAGTTAATACCTGATTATGTCTAATGAGAAGACAAATTTTGCCAGAGGGTATTTAAACATGAAGGCATGATAGGACATATACTGCAGAGCCATTAGCGAGTGCTTCAGCTTCACTGGGAACTCTAGCCACCTATGATGCATCTTAACGAACTCATAAAACATGATCTGCAATATCTTTTTGCTACAATAATAATAATAATAATAATCCTCCTCCTCCTCCTCTTCCTCTTCCTCTTCCCTCTCCTCCTCCTTCTCCTGGATTTTGTTTTTAGAGACCTCAGTTTAAAAGTTACATTTCTGCTTGCTAGATTAAAGCTATCATGGAAAAAAACCCAATTTCTAGCCATGTAGATGGGAAAACACAGGAAAAGATTGGAAAACAATTTTTTTTAATATATTATCATTGCTAAGATAACTATTTTCTTCTTTTGCCTGTGTTCTTTCCTTCTATTTTTAGTAGACTTATGTCATCTTATCACATTATGTGTAGTCTTCCTGCTCCCAAGGGCGCAATGATAACATCGGTTTGCTGCTTTCCAATTTGCTGGAACTGAGTAACTTGCTGATAAAGTGAAACAGAAAATTAAATTAAGAGAATCCTGTATTCTAAATGAAGTTTGGAAAGAAAAGTAGGGGGCAAATAATCATGCTGTTTTAAATATAGCAAAAACCAAGGCAGGGCACCAGAGAGACATTTCTATTGGAGACACAAACTTGTGGCCAAATCTGTGACATACTTATACTGGTGTACAACACTGGGAATCAAAAGAAAGGAAAACATGCTAATTTCACACAGATGGGAAAATCCTACCAGCTCTGATAGGCTGCAAAAATAACAACTAGACTAAAGTAGGGCTTTGCAAAACATCCGCTGTAATTCTGTACCCTCAGAACTCCACCTTTCACAGAAATGCTTTCTTAGCTTCAGGGTAAATGCCAGTAAAGGACATGGCATTTCGATAGCATGCCTTTCCAGAAGAATAGATGGAATTTTAAAGAACCAGAGATTCTCAAAATGCTTGTCACATCAGACATTATTTGAAAAATAGAAATTCCTCGAGGAATATTGGGAGACAAAAGCATGTTAGCACACTGCCTGAGACTTCTGTACATCGAAGCACAACATTAAGGAGAATGCTGTCTCTTATCAGGCACCTGCAGTACTAGTTCTGTAACCTTGAAAAGTACAATCAAAAGAAACAGTACATCAGTAACCTTGTTGGTGGCATGCATATTGTAAAGAGGGAGAGATGTAAACCCCATTTTTTAACTAGGAATTATTTTTTCCTGAAACAAGTTATGCTGTTATAAGAACAGTTGGCAATAAAGAAATGCTGAAGAAGAATTAGTGTAGTTCTAACACTAAGGTCTTTTTTTCTGAGTCTTAGTAGCTAGTTCAGAGTCCGTTATTGTGTAAGATAGCTTTTTCCATGTGTTCTTTTTAGACTGAATTTCATATGCCATTTCAATTACCTGGTCACTAGATAAAAACAGCACCTTTCTGTACCTCTTTGCAAATGGCTCTTATATTTAATAATTTTTTTTCCATGCAAAATAATGTTACTCAGTTGACTATAATGGAGGGCTGGCTTTCATCATATCAGAATAATACTTTTTTCACCAATTCAAAATAAACCAATGTGTTCAAGGGAAACTGTCTCGGTCTTCTTCAGTACTATGAATTGTCATGCATGAAGCTTTCAAGGCCAAGGCATGCATCCTAGCATGATGGAAATAAGTTGTAAATAATAAGTTGTAGTCTAGGGCAGAGGTCTTGTGCTTTTTATTAGTGTGAGCACTATTAACTGTTTGAAGTTCAAGACAAGATTCTTCTTCAGAATCAGCAAGTTATCATTGGCCAGTCGTGCAAACCCATTCCAGGACTGGCTGCATTGATAAACTTAAAATTGTAAATACAGAAGAATATGAAGCTTAACTAGGTATTTTGAACATGTTTGATTTACTTCACTACTGGTCATACCAACTACTTTAATGTTATCTTTCTTAGACTTAGTGTCCCTTAATGCAGAAGTTCTTTTTTCTATTTTAATGCTGCTTCTTCCTCCTTGATACATATATAGGTATGGGAGAAAAGGAGTATAAAGGAATTAGGAAAGAAAAAAAGTCCTCCGATATGCTTTCAGTTCTAGAAAAATAAGATTTTCTGAAAACTGAGATAGCAAATCTGTGCACTATGGAGCAGAACAAATCAGATTTTAGTGTAGGAAATAAACAGCGTAAGTATCTATGATACAAGAGGCATACTTCTCTAATGATCCCTGGCATTGTAAACGTTCTTTCTACTGGGGACAACGTATTAAAGTAGTTCCAAGCTTTTATCTGGAGCTGAATTGATTCTCAGCTGGCCTAAGGATCAAAAAGATATAAAGATTGTTTAAAACTATCACATTCCTCTCAACACATTGATTTCTGCAATACTAATTTCTTGACTAGAGCCTAGGAGTTAAAGATGACAGTAAGTAATATTTGTTAAAAGTTATAACTTTTTGGCAAGAAGAATAATATTTGATTCAGTTATCAACACTTAGCATTTAATTTTAAGATACACTTCCAGATGTTAGATTTGAACATTCCAAAATGTAAAAGTAAATTTGTCTTTAGAAAAAGATTAGATTTATCACCTAACATAAAATCAACTGCTTTTCCTGATGAATATGAAATACATACATATAAAAGAATAAAACTTTTGTTTTGAATGTTACACTGCCATCTAATGAGACAACTGTAAATTACATGAAAACATTCATGGTTTTGTCATGTTTTTGGAAGTAGATGGTATAATACATGATACAACTTCAATATTAATGGCATTTATAATAATGGGAAAACAGGACATTTATTCATGAATAGAATCATACTAATAATATAATTAACTGATGATATGGCAAGCAGCTAGAAAAAAGCTCATCTTCAGATGAGTTTAAAAACTCATCTGAGTTTAAAAACTGTGAACTAAACGAATACAGTGAATAAGGTTTCCTCTGAAGTCATGAAGAAAAAAAAAAGTTAAATGAAGTTGCATTTCACATGTCATAATAGTTTTTTTCTGGATGTCAGACGATCCTACACAGTGTTTACAATGCCAGAGGTTGTTTTCACCAACCAGTGTACATAAGGACCTAAATGAGTTTTGGGGATGAAGGTATATGGAGTAGAGGCACCTGGGCTCTGTTTGCAGATATGCAGTGTAGTTCTTGAATGAACTTGATAAGTCACTAAGGGAAAATCCTGCCCTACATCTGTCTGCATGAAAGTACTCAGACACTGCAGCGCTGCTATGTGGATGCTGAGGCAGAATGAGGGGATCCCCTGAGGGCTCATAGTACTTCATTTTCTGGGACTATTGGAGGCCAGCTGGGATTCAGCCCTGTTTGGATTTCCCCTGTGCTGGTGATTCTGGGGGTCTCACAGAGCTCCAAAGTAGCTCGGTGGCGGCTCTGGGTGTAGGGCTGTGTGTCTCAGCAAGGACAGACAGCGCCCAAGCCTGGTCTGCATTGTGCTGGGGACTTACAGTGGATGTGTTCTTGGCGTGGAGACAGCCTGCACCTCTGGGCTACATTTCAGCTGTAACAGGAGTAGCTGAAGGTCTGAGCACAGGTATTTTGTGTAACCACACAAGTGGAAAGTGGGCTTTCAGTCTTGTTAGCAAAACCTAAAAATCTGCTGAGTTTTATTTCTAAATATGTATTCAGGCAATTAGCAATAGGGTTACTTCAGCAATGCTAATCTGAAGTAACCCTATTAGTCCTCATGTTTATGTAACAAACTCCATCGTGAAGAACACCTATAGATGTTAAAACACTTCACTAAAGACAAACAACCAACATTCACAACAGTATATTTTACTGCAGAGTATAACAGTTTTTATTTATTTTACAGTCTCAGTTGATATTATGCTAACATGGCCAAATGCTAGTTGGCTGTGTTGTAATAATAAGGACTTTGATTTTCACCAGTGTTGTTGGGGTCATCCTGCCACTGAAACCTGACATAAACAAAAGGGGGAAAGGCACATACACTAACAAGTAGTATAGCCTCGCCAATCACCAAGTCCGAGATCTGGCTTTTCAGTGAATGAGAGCATCTTGTTGATTTTATGGAACATGAGGATCTTCACACAGGGAAGATCAAAGAGCTGCGTTAGGTTTCAATACATAACTTTATGGGACAGCTGGAATCCACTCAGAGAGACCCATGACACTCAGGGCCAGATTATCAAAAGTTTCAGACACTAAAACCTATTAGTGTCTTCAAACCTTTATTCCAACACTGTCAGCACTTTTTTAGCTCTGTTTAAAGCATCAATCTACATTTTAACTACTGCAAAAGTTCAAATGGAGGTTAAATGGATGGCCTAAAGGAGGTGGCAAGTCAAAAGAAATATTTTTGCCATTTCTGTGTTTCCACACAGATATTGTCAAACGTTTGGGGATATAATTTTGTTTTGCAAGGGAGAAATGAATATTCTTGGGAAGCATACCAAAACTTGAAACATCTTTAGTCAGGTAATAAACATTAAAATTGTGCATGTCCTTGCCTCTGAGACCTTGGAGCATGAAAATAATTTTTTTCTTTATCACATTTAAAACATTTCAGGAGTTTCTGTCAAGTAACCCAAATACACTCAGGAAGAAAGGAGAGTTGAATTCACCATCTTAATAACAGTCTCCCCAGATTTCCTAAACTCCCACATTTGCCCATGTTTTGCTTGATAATAGTTTGACTTCTAACGTGCTGGTAAACTTGTCTATTTTGGGGGCACTGTAACTGGGATTCCTGCTTTGAGTCCCAATGTGCCAGACTCTTTGCTCTGGAGTTACCCTTGAGTGGGCTTTAATATGAACATTTAGTTCCTTGACCACATTGGCAGGTTTTTTACGTAGGTGGTTTTCCTCTGCTAACCTTTCAAAGGAGTAAGATCTTGTATCTATTTTTAAGCATGAACTATTTCTGCTAATCCTTCCAACAAAATCAAAGCTCCTGCTGCTGCTTCATTGGTGTGATCATACCCTGGTATAGCTGAGATGTGGGGAAAATGCATAATTTACACAGCTATAGCTGTACTGAATTGAGTCCACCCTTTCCACCTTGACTCTGCTTTCTGCTGTATGAAGCAGAAATATCTCATGTATGCAATATCTCATGTTCCGGTATACGATCATGGGCTAGAGTTTATTTAGAACTTGCCAAGCGATAATGGAAGACACTAGAAGATGGTTTCGACATGGAACAGTGAAGGAAGCGGAAGGCAGCATCAACTTAAAATTATGTATTATCTCACAGTTGCACAAGTTTTCACAGTTAGGCAAACTGCGTTTACCTACAATGGCAGTTAGCCTGTGTGGATTATGTTAAAAGTGACTGAGGACCTAATAGTGTGACCCTCATTTTCAGTATTAATTACGACAGAAGAAAAACTGTCAAATATTCTTCTTTTTGAAGGATTGAAAAATGATGGAGTGTAAGAATTGCTGCAACATGGGCCCTTGTTTGTGCGTTTATGACATTACACATAAGCCCCCTGCACTTCAGCATGAATACTCAGTGCTTATGGACTGCAAAAACAGACTCTGTAGATACCTGGGCTCAGCTTTGGCTGGATGGCCTTTAATCATATCACAAGCAGAGAGAAAGATTAGACCACTCATGTTTTTTTAGCAGCATACGTCTGGTCAGATATAATAACGTGATGGCACAATCATTTTGGTGGGCACAGAAAACAGTTCCACACAGCCTGTATAATTTTTTTCCATAATTCTGTAGTCATGAATAATCCTTTCCAGTATTATTAAAAATATGTCAAGCTAAATAGCCTTTTAATACAAATAAAAGAGTCACTTGATACATTTTGACAAGAAGGCAGAAGGTAGTCTCTATTTTAAAACTGTGCTTTAGCATCTCTTTTGATTGCATCATTCTATTAGAATTCTCTCCTGTGTTAAGTGAGGAATTTGAGAAGAAAGAGGAAAGGGTTAAAAACTGCACTATCAAGCAGGTGTGTTGATTAGCAAAGGCTTTAGCTTCTTGGCCCTCACGCAGTGCAGGTGTTGAACATCAGCATTTTCATCCCGTTTGATATCTAGGCTTTTGTGTTTGTCATCTGGGGACTTTTATACTAAATCTGTAGGAAAACCCCCCTTGCTTTGTTGTTTTGGTTGAATAGGATAAAACAGAATTTATTTCTTATTGGTCTTAAGTTTAAAAAGACTAGCACAGCTATGTCTGTCAATCTAAGAGGTGGAGGGTTTTTTTAACTTGAAGTTTATATTACTGTAGATCTTCCCCTACAAAACAACAGTCACTAAGAGGTAAAGAACAGCTGACAATTAATGAAATCTGCAATAAATAATCAGAAAAATGTGACAAACAAAATGTATGCATGTAATGCCTACAGTCCATTTCTGAACTTATAAAAATTTATGTGTAAAATTGGGTGAAAAATCTGATAGATTTGCTGGCAAAATGGAGAACATTTCTGCTTTATGATAAAAATTCATTTTTAATTGGATTATGTATGTGGTATTAAAGAATAAGCAGTGAAAGATACAAAAAGCTCACATAACTTCAAAATCCTTTACAAATGCAAAAGACATTTTATATATAAACATGCAGTTTTAAATGATCCTGTTCCTTTAGACCAGCAGAGGTTGCATGCCTTCAATGTCAACAGAATCTGCACAGTAATTTCTTTTTCCCAACTAAGTAATTCTTAAGATATACAAAATTCTACCATTGCCTCCTTCTGCTCTATCTTCTGTAAAGTGAAGAACAAAATATAATGCAGGCCTTTTGAATAATTATAAAACTTATGCAGTCACTGGTTTAGTCCCTTCCTACTAAGAGTGTGAAACTAATTTTGAACAGCTGGTCTCTCATATGGTTGTTGTTCATGACTGACTTTGTTTTGCATGGAGACCATGCAGGGTAGAAACTTGAGTAAGTTTAAGACATGTTTACTTTCCCTCAGGGACTTACCTGAAATTGCTTGAACTAGTCTGATAATTAGAATTGTTAAAAAAAATACAATCCTCCTCCATTCATTCCCAAACTCATTTCTATGAGAATTTTCTTATTTGCATTGCAGTTATTGGCTTGGTGCTGGAAAGGGTTTTCAGGAGAGCATCCTGGTATTCCTGGGTGACATAGCAGTATGAAAAGTGAGCAACTGGTTCCCTTTTTGTCTCAGACACTTGGAGTAAAGATGTCATTCTCTCTCTGTGATAACTAGGGAATCCTCTTTTTCTGAGTGATTTCCAGATAGCTAATTAACTTTGACCTTAGAAATACACCAACAATTTTTCAAAGTGTTAAGCAGTAATTACACTGTCCTATATTTTATCAGCAAGAAGAGAATAGTCATATTTTGCTGCTAGGTATTCTGTTCTTAAGCACCCAGGTACATCCCCCTTCTTGAACACTCAAGTAATGCTTGTAATAATATAGCACAAGGTTTTGGAACTATTCCACACAACTGGTTTTGACTTCTTTTTAACTCATCAAATGCTGTTTCAAATGAATTGAAAGATAGCACTCCAAAAGTACCGCTGTGTTTGACAATAATAGACCAGAAATTTGTGGCATCAGTGTGTTTTTAAGCTGTTTCTGCAAAACACAGGAAGATATTCTTACGCAAGGTCATGTTCTATAATTTCCTCTCTGTGTCACTGAGCTGACTTGAAAACTATGTCATATATCTTACTGGAAATCTATAAAGCAATTCATTTACTACTTGAAAACAATTCTATGGTCTTGACAAATCATCACACCAAAAGTTACTACGTATATGGAAGATTTTATCAGCTGTGTCATAAGCTCAAAGCACTTAGAGGAGTTAAACTTGACTTTCTGTCATTTTATTGTGACGTTTACTGCATTATGTCATCATGCCAATCCTTGGCTTGGATGTGGAAAGAGAGGAAATTTTATTTATGATTCATTTCCCTGTTTAAATCTTTCTAGCAGTTACTGTAATTCTGCATTTTCATAACACACTTCACAGCTTAAGTGAAGATGCATTTTATCATCAGGTCAATGACACTGAAAGGATCACTCTTTAAAACAGAGAAATTATCTTGATACATCAGAGCCTGCCTAGAACCCATCCAGATGTCACTGGTACTTCATTATTCATTTTAGTAATGCTAACCAGCTGCCAGTTTAATGTCTGCCATTGGAGTCCATTTGGGAATCCTCCTCTCCTCAGATAATCAGGCAACTTTAACAATTGTTCTATATTAGCAAACTGTTTTATTGCCCTGTGAAACCTAAACTGAAAGTTGCAAATGTTGTGCTTTGAATCACTTTCATGTCTGAACATGATGAACACAGAATGACTTCATTAACTTTCAGTAAAGTGCATTAAAAAAAAATTAAGACTGAGCTCAGGTGCCAAAAGGGGAGTACGGTTTTACCTTATTGTTAGAGTAGCCATGGCTTCTGTGTTGATAGACATCAAGATTTCTATTTCTATTAGATTATTAATTAACTATTTTCAAGATTATTTTCGTCAAAAAATTTCTAAAAGTATTCTGTTAAATACTTTTGATCATGAACATTTAGGAATATTTTCTGAATCGCTGAAGTTGGGAAACAACTAAGAAGAAAGATGTTCCAGATTTAAAGACTGGAGAAAATTCAGTATTTGAAAACAATAGGAAATTCAGGATTGGAAAATAGCAGAAAGAAACTTGTGTAGTTTCTAACGTATTCTGAGGGCTACTAATACAACCCACAGCTTACTCATGTAGGAAAACAATAAAGAAATGTATTAAAGTACAACAATAATAATTTTTAAACATTATTTCTTCAAACAGAAATATTATCAAATGCATAGTTTTAATAAAAAGCAAATCTCAAAGAAAGGAAATGTTCCACTTAACAAGGCTCTCAGATGTATTCAAATGAATGGTTATCATGCCCTAATCCTCAGAATCTACTTTTTTCTTTCCCACTTCCCCCAGCAACATCCTGAAATCAGTCATAAGCTCTAAAATAACTTTATTCACGATCTATACAAATTCATCTCACTAGTGATGAGAAAAAAAAAAAACGGATTGCTGCTTTTAGTTACTGTGCCTAAAAATGAAGGTGGCTGCTGCAGTTTGTTCTCAGGATGTCAGTAAAACATACATCTTTTAAAAAACAGGGGATATAATACTGTTTGTACAAGTACTGAAGATGTTGCATAAACCAGCTGCGAACATCTGCAGATGAGACCCTCTCACCATCTATCCATCCCTCCTGCCCTAAAAACCTTTGCATATACATTCTGTACATCCCCGCATCTTCAATTTCTTGTGTGATCTGGTAGATGGTAATCTAGCCTGAGGTTTTTGATATGAAATCTGAGGTGGATTAATCTGTTTTTGGTAAGTATTGTTGAATTATTGAAGCTAAGCTAATAAAAGCACACTCAACATGGCCAAGCGTTTTTCCACATTATAGATTGTCTAGAAGTAAGATCAATCAAGAATATGAAATTCAAGCAAAAGCAGTTTCTGTTTAACAGGGCTAATAGTGAGAACACACTGTAAAATGTGTTTGCCTTTATACGTGTGTAGCTTTGCTTCAGACTACATTTCTCTAAATGGGAAACCTCAGGTTTTTGGCTTTGCAAAAAACAGTCACTATTCTTTTTCTGACAGCTGCCATGATGCTATACAAATCAGTGAGATATTATTATTTATGGCTACAGGTCATACAAGAGGAGTTAATTAATTAAAAGAAGGAAAAAAATGGAGCAGTAGAGGAAAGCTACACACTAACTAAAGGATTAATGAAGAGTAAACAACAAATAGAATTTCTTTACAAATTCACGCAAACAAATTATTTTGATCCAGCTTGCTAGGGGAAGAATGTAACTGGTTTTCCCAAAGACAAGGATGAGCTACTAGGACAGAGAATGAATCTTCTGCCTTCCTGGCAAAGTACTGGTTTCATGGTCATTGATATAAAACCTACTAGACTAAACCAAGTTTTACTTGGTTCAGGTGTAGAAATATCATTCCATTTTGTCAAATTGGCCAGAGCGTACAATATAGTTGGCTTTATGTACTTAACATTGCTGCAACATAGCAAATATCCGATTTGGCTTACAGTTAGAAGCACACAGGCATGTGATACCTGATCCATCATAAAGTCTCTCAGGAGAAATGTACCCACCCATTCACACTTTCAAAGGAATCAGTCTGAGAGAATGAACTTAAATGCTTCAGCCTTCTGTGTCACAAGGTAGCAACATTTCTGGTTCAGTTGATGGAGTCCTAAAACTGGACTCACATTTGCATTGAACTCCAGAGTTAAAACAGCTGCTGGCTTGTCTGAATCAATAGGTGCCTCAGCAAGAAAGGAAGCTAACTGGCTTAATTTAGGATGGAGAATTCATCCCCTATGTACAGAAGTAGTAGTACATCAGTCATACTACTGAAACAAGAAAGCTAGCGAAGGTAACGAAATTATAGCTGGTTTTAGACTTCATTAGAGAATACATATTCTCTATTTTCGTATTTTCATGTATAAAGCTTAACTTTATATTCAGAAGGAGTCCAGTTTTGGTTAATTATGAAGAATGTAGTGAAATAATGTTTTACTTAAGTTTTTGCACAGCTTTTTTCTTGACATCAGTCAAATAACAGGGGTTGGATTTTCAGCATGTGTTTCTATTGTATCTGTCTTGGCCAAAGAGCTACTTTAGTGCCAGTAATCAAGTGATGCAGATGAATTGAAAAAAAAAAGGTTTACTCCAGACTTCCCTGTGTATATTCTGATATTCATAATAAAGATGACACCAGCAAAGTATTTCAAAGCCAAGAAAAAGCTCAGAAAGTTTCTCTGGATTCCATTGGACTGAGAAGATCAAAGAGAAAATGGTAAGAAAACACAGAGGATAATGAGGATCTGATGGAATTTCAGCTATCTAAGAATGCTGGTGAGCAGCAGGTTTGCCAGTGACTTACAGTCTGCTGTGTTTTGCAATTCCTTGAACAAACATCATGGAGAAGAGAAACACATGGAACACATGATTACAATATGAATGAAGCAGTGACATGTGACTTCAGCTGTACATGAGTGTTCTGAATTAATTTTTTTTGTGGAATAATATTCTTTTAGCTTTTTAACTGCAGAACTAAACACTTCTTGCTTACAGTGCTAATATTAATTTTAATAATTTTTTAAAATGATTTCCATTTGCTATCCTTATGCAAAAATCATAAATGCTTCTCTATTCTAACATGACATTGAAATAGTAGGTCTGAAATTTTAAAAGTCAGAAAAGAAGGACAGACAGGAATGAACATTTCCCGCTCAACCTTATTTCATCCTCTTGTGCATACGTGTTATGATATTATTTTTAATTACACAGTCACATACAGTTTTTCGCCCAGGAGACCTCTGGTTTATAGAGTGAAAAATAGTTATCCAACATTTCTTTTTATCCTGTTCACTTTATGCTTTAGCCTCAGGCCTTATTTATGTTACATCATCCAAAATCTTGACTGACTGCAGAATTATTCATTTCTTTTGCTGGGAATTTCTCTGGTTCTCTTATCACACCAGCTAATTGCTTCATGGCTGCTCCTAAACCTATCTTTATTATCCCTTTGAAAATGTATTATCAATGTCTCGTTTTTGCAACTATGGAACTCAAGTGCAAAGAGAATAAGACCGAATTTACTGTGTCCATTTTTGGGTGCCAAAGCTGAGACACAAAAAATGATTTTTTAAGAATACCTCATTTTTTGAAAGCAATTTGTACACAATTGCAGTGCTCACTAACTTTATTTGCAATCTCTCACAAATATTAGATGTCGCATTGAGATGACTCATTGGGTATGTAACTGCATCATATAAAAACTGAGTGGATTCAACTTCATCAGTGGTCTTTCTTTTCCTGAAATCCCACCTCTTTTAGTTCGCACTTTCTAACCATTTCTAGAGGAGATTATTTTTTTCCCCATGTTACTCTTCTGTATGTGTCTTTTCCAGCCCACTGGATCCTCTGCATCTTTCTGAACTCCAGGTATTTGTGTTTTCTATAGCCCCTTCATAGCCCCTGTATTTCCCTAACTCTGCAACTCCTTCCTTTGATTTTCTCTTTCTGCAAATACTCTCAAACTTGTGACGTGCCTCTCCACACTTGTCACTCTTCTGCATTCAAGATAGGTAGTTTTCTCTTCTTTGGCATTGTGTGGGAGCCAGCTGGAAGGTACTTGAGGATAGGAGAAACCGACATTTTGCTTTCAGCTCCAGGGTCCTGTGTCACATAATTTAGCAATTAGTTGGAGCAATCATAAAGAAGTCCTATTTTGTCCTTGCATCTTTGGGCAACAGTATGCTCAGTACAGGTGGAATCACGGAAATCTTGACTGGCCCTGTGCACATAGAAGTCTTTGAAAGGCTTATAATTCAACTGCTATAAAGTGAATTTTTCAGAGACAGAAAATAGTGCATCTTACATCAGCGCCACCGCCTGAACAATTTTTAGATTTCTGGTCTTGAAGATACAAGCATGGAGCTTCTCAGTGCAAGAATTTTTAAGACTGGTAAGTTCCAAAATCTCATTCTCAGAAAAGGCTGTGCTGTTGTAGCTGAAATCTTCCTCAAACAGTTCATCCTCAGAAAGACAAATGAAAGTCTGACAAAAGATATAAAGCAGCTTCAAATCCAAATCTAACAGTAAGCAATACCTCAGATTACACTTTTATGACACTAGTGAGCTATAAAAATAATTATTTTTTTTTCTATTACATATGCTCAGTCCTGATCATAGCAACCAGTACATTTTAACCAGCTATGGAGCTTTGCAGTCAAAGAATTCAAGAAACTTTTTAAGTATAAAGTAGAAAATGTTTCTAAGGCTAAATTTCTCCAAATTAATTTCTTAGATCCATAGTACAGTTATTTCAAACAAGCAATAATTTCATCATTATTATCATTACAATGAACTTTTCATTTTCTTGTCCTGTTGTTCTGATCATTATAAATTCTTCTCTTCTGTCTGGCTTTGGCATTCAAAATCAAATTTGGTATCAAAATGGCCTTTTCCCCTCCTTGCTATTGCTGTCGGCTCTGGTGTTCTTGTCTTTTTCTTGCCCTCCCTTCCTGACTCTTTCTAGGTCTTGGAAAGATGCTTAGTATTTTCCACCACTAAAAGTAATTTATATTTTAATTAATATCTAGGATTAGGTGAGGTGATAAGTAGTAGAACGAGCCAGAAACTAAACTTTCAGAAATCTGTCAGTTAATAGACATATAGATGTTCTGATGAGCAGATGCCAACCAAAATCAAAGGATTTGCATAATCATTTTACTAGTAATATCAAGTAGCTTTAAAAATTTGAATTTCTGATATTTGGCCACTTTCGGCATTCCCTCAATATACGGTGTGTTACTATATGCTTATCATATGGTTATAAGAAATAGCTAAACAATAGTTTGCAAATCAGACTTTTTCTGAAAGTATTTACTCACACTGATTTAAGGTGCTAATAGTATAATGCATTAAATTTTCGAGTAATAGGTGCACATTTGCAAGGTACAAGTCTTCCTGGTTTTGGTTGCACAAAAGGAGTTCACATTCAACATAAATCAGAAGTAGTATTTAGTCGAAGATAACCTTCCAGCAAGAAATGAACTAGCTGAAAATGCAGCAAAATATAAATACTTGGAAAGAAATTGAGAACAACATGATAACAAATCCATTGTTTTGAGATAGATGATAAGATTTTTTTATATGGAATGATAAAACCAAATTGTATTAGGTGCAAAAAATAAACAATGCTCATTAACAGGCATTGTTTGAAGCGTTTTGATACCATCATTTAACTTTTGACATAGGTGGAGAAGTATGCATAGATGAGGGTGGAAGTAACACTTCCAAACAAGTAGAGGCACAAAGGAATTTGAGATGCTATCCCTAATGAAACCCAGAGCTTCAGCACTGTGAGAAAATTCAAGCTTGGACCAAGAATCAAAGAGAAGCTCAAAATGCTTCAGAAGGCTTTTTATAGTCTAGGATCAAGGAGGTTTCAGCTTTTAGTGTGCAAAGGGCTAATAATGATCTGCTAATCTATGTGCAGCATTTATATTGTTTTCCTTGTCATTTGTAACAGTCTATCAAAGCCTCCAAGTAAGGGTTTGCATGCTGGAAATCAGATGTGGCTACGGGTCCACTGCATATAACACCACATTGGCTTATGTGATGTTCAGGAGGATGTGGAATGCTTTTAGGACTGTCTAAAAGTTAAAGACTTTAAATGCTGCTACTCACTTCAGTCACATTCTGGGAAGAGAAAGTAGACAGAGAGCAGAACAGAAGCACCTGGAGCGTATCTGCCCTACAATGAGACTCCAGCAAGCAGCTAAATGGACCCCAGATCTATAGAATTTGCTTTTGACTTTGTCTTAAACTTTTAAATAAACTTCCAAAATATCCAAGATGGCAGAATACAGAGAACTTTGAAATGTATTTTGAAATACAATGTTTTTATTTGTGCACATCTGAATAATGTGTTGTAATAAGTTTCTGGTTCTTAGATCTTTTAAATCTTTTCATATATTTCAGTCCAATAAATACACTTTATATCCTTGAATATCGACATTTCTCTAAAGCAGGATGAAGTTTTGACCCAAATGAAAACAATATTTTCCTGTTTATTTCTGTGGTACAGGAGTCTCCTTCCAGTTTTAATTTTTTATACTATTCCTCAAAGATAAGCAAATAACTTTCAATCAATAATCAGTTTCTGCTTATAAATTTCCTACAGCTAGATACTAAATATATTCAATGTACTTGCAATTATAAAACACATGTTGATTTCTTTACCAAATATTTGGAAATTGCATAGCATTTAATTTCCCCAAACAATCAGATACTTAACTTACACTGTAACACACTCATATGCACACACATGCGTACTTTATCTGTAAGATATCTGATATGTATATATGGGAAGTAATTTGTGTAGGTATAATTTATGCTACTAATATCAGCCCCAGTTCTGCAATTCAGTAACATACTTTTGTTTCCTCGCAGAGATATGACAGTTTTCAAGAGTGGAAACCATCCATCTGCAGTCCTTGTAAAAAAACTGAAATTGTGTATTTAACTTTTAATTATAATATTTGCTGTGTATGCACAGCTAAAAGCATCTGGTGAATGAGCACAGAAAACTCTCACATTACTATAAACACAGAATCAGTTGTGAATTTCAAAGCTTATAATCGTACTTTCAAACTTGTTTTCCAAGAATGAACTGTGCAGTTGTTCTGAGTTCAAATGATGGTAAGTGCCTAAATATCACCTTACGTTATAGTTATCACCTTAATTTATCGAATCAGTGTTATTAATAACATGAAGCTCAGTGGTGAATTTTCTGAAGGATCTCTGCTGGTAGAGTGTAAGCACTCGAACACCTGAAGGAAAATATAGAGGAAAAAGCTACGTGAAGGGGGAAACAGTCATTTTGATTATGAATCTGTGGGATACATGTAGGACCCAATACGGTAAGTTTTCAGTGTTAGTTTTTCAGCCCACATAGAGTAAGCATCCATGTTCTTCTATTGTCAGTTCTGAAGGCAGAGGCCTAAGTTATTTAACTTTATGCTGTTAATTTCTAACTAGCGGTTTTTGTGGTTGATCACTTCAGATTATTCTTGGCAGCCGTTTTGTTATACATGCAAAAAAAAAAAGCTTGGGAATTCTTTGTGGCACTTCAATGAGATTTACATATCCCCTTAAAATTACATCAAAAATTAAAATTCGGTCCAATTTGTTCTTCAGCCTGCTTTGCTGCGTAAATGACTGCAAACATAATATAGCTATCCATTTGTGGCTAAATACCATTGATTGAAGACCCTAATATCTTTCAAACATAAAAATCAATTTGCAGACCAAATTTGACACTGGGATAGAGGTGTAAAGTATCTATGAATTTTCATGAAAATAGGTTACCAGGCAGAAGAGAGGCTACATTAATTCCCCTCCTACAGGAAAAAAGAAAAAAGTGTGATTTATACTGCTCAGAGACATTAAAGAAGTCATGTTGGAAGGGGAAAGGAGGGGCAGGGTTGGGGAGGGAGGGAGAGAGGTAGGAGAGCAAGAAAGTGAGAGTCTATGAATAACTTGGGTTTTTTAGAATTTATGATATATTCACTTATTAAACATCAGAAAATCTGCACGGGAGGGAGTAACCCTGACTGAGGACTGCTTAAAAGGGTGAGAATATTGTTTTGCAGACCATGAAATTATAAATGCTCTCTCCACATGGCTTCTCTGTTTTCCCATAATGGTTGAGCTCACGTTTGTTTTAATTCAATTTAAATGCCAATCAATCATGAAACACAAATTCACTGGAAACATTCAGACAGATATATGAATTTCTAATGACTTTCACACTTGTCAAGTCATTCTTAACCTGGCTTGTCAATTATTTACTTTCAGATTTTACGGCCATATTTAGAGACAGATTGTAGAACTCATCGAGGGTGAAATGTGGCCTCTGCTTAGGTCTATTGGAAATTACCACTGACTTCAAAGCAGGAATTTACCCATATTGTTCACATTCACATTCTGGAATGTCACATTTACTGAATGAAATACCACGTGCATTGGCATTGATTTTCTATTCAAATCACAAATGTATGGTATGTTCTGTTAGCCAAAGAATTCCTATTAAAGTAAGACCACATAAGCTGTTGCTGCTGAACCATTAGGAGAAGAGAGATTAAACCCAAAACTTTTATATTAGAAAAAACTAAGCCATATATACTACAGTATTTTTTTATCCAAAAAGATGCAAAAATCAAAGTAATAAATCGTTTTACTAGGTGAGCTACTTTCTAAATTTTGTTCCTGTAGACAACAAAACATGTTGTCTACAGACACATGTAACAAGGCACCTAAATAATTTCACATGCTTTGTGATACATGAGGTTGACACGGTGAAAGTCTCCAAAGTCAATTCATTAATTAAACTGTTATCTAAGAATTTTGTGATTTGGGAGGTGTGATACAGAGACTCTGTAGTGTGGTATTAAACTGGGACAAATTTCTTGTTAGCTTAATGGAGCAATGTGATAGTGGTAGACAACCACCTCTCACAAAACAGAACACGTTAAAGCATGGGCTATGCTTAGGTCCCAGCTGGAAACAGGACCAGAAGCATAGGTACCAAAGGAATAAAATTTCCAAAACCACTCTCTGGTGAGAGAAGAAAAGCATGCTGTAGTTGCTGACTTGAGAACAAATGCAAAATGATACTCCCTCAAGAGTATCTGAAATTGTCTAGGGTCTGCAGAAATTTGGGGAAAGACAGACTTAAAGATTTGATTGTCCTAAAATGTGTTTTCTATTAAATGCTTTCCAAAGACTGTTGATTACACTTATTGCTGAAGGCACTGAGAAAAAGTTGAAGCCATGGAGTGGGAAATATGGGAGATTTGATCACATAAATAATAAGTCAAGGTAATGACAAGAAAGACACGAGTCAAGGTCACTTTAGTGATGGTCTACTCCTTTTGAAGCAATATAAAAGGTCCCCTAAATCCCTTTGAATCCTTGAAAAAGAGAAAAACAATCTCGGGCTTGATTTATGACTAAAACCTAAACCTGCTGTATTCATTTACAAAACATCTCCTGCATAAATCAATTATCCTAATAATCACAGTTCTGAAGAAAAAGTGAGAAGAAAGTGCTACCATGTTATGTTCTATTAATAAAAGCAAGAATATTTGCTCAGTTTGCTACAGAAAAGACAAGCTGTTCATTTGGCACTGGTTAATGAATGTGCTAGGTTTTTTTTGGGGGGTAAGGAGGAAGTCAACTAATTGTCCTACGTTTTTGTCACCCAGCATGTTTTTGGTGCAAAAGGAATTAACTTCTTTTAAAAGTACATAATCTTGCATAGTATTTGAGCGGTCCCAACTAGGAATAAGAAGTCTTCATCACATGCTAAAACTGTGCTACGCATGAGTCGGAAATGCCACTTTTTAATTAATAGCAAATGAAGTATTTAGATTGAAGGATGAGTAGTATACAGGGCCTTGAAGCAAAGAAGCACGAGTAGCCTGGGCTTGGTACTGAAACTCAGCAGGGTCCAAGGGTACTCTAAAATGCAGCTGTTGTGGCAGAGGCACAGAACTGCTGCAAGAAACCTGCAGTTTTACAGCCTCTGCCTCACCTTCCCTCCTGTGCAGCACCCTTATTTCTGCCTCCTGCCACCTCCTCTACACATACTAAAGGGAGCAAGTAACATAGGCACCACACATGGCCAAGTGCTTGAGGTTTTGGTTTCATCAGTTATAGTACCAGAATAATTCCATGGATATTAGACATAATCTCTCATGTTACTCTTACTGTGAGTAGGTAGACACTCAGAGCTGTTAAACAGTGGGGCGTATTGCAATATCATAAATATTGTATGCTGATGATTAAACATATGAAAAATGCCTTAATATGCAGAATATGCCCCTCAGTATAAAATAACTTAAATTAAATACTATAAAACACAATATTGTATATATTTATTTAATGTTCAGGAAAAAAACCAGAAAAAAATTGCACTTTACTCTCTGATTGAGTTGATAAGCACAAATAACTTCCCCATTTATTGCTTCTAATATCTATGTAATAATTTCCAGTTTGCACCTGGTACTTAATTCCCATCTCTCCACACACCAACATTATTGACAGTCAGTGTTCATTCAGGAGAAAGAGATTATGACCTGAAAATAATAATTTTTTTTAATCCTCTGAGCTATGTTCCCTGTTTAATATCTCATTCTTTAAACACAGTCAATAGCCAAGTAATCAAAATCTATATATATTTATATAGAATCTATATCTCTATCTAGATTCCTTCCATAGTAACAGACTTAATTTAGAACTGCTAATAGGACTAGGTTCTGATGTTTTTAGTAGGTAAAAATGAAATAAATTTAAAGTGAAGTCATATCTTCAAGAACTGAGAAGTAGAAAATATCAGGTAAACACAGAGAGGTGTTTGTGCACTAACTGCTGACATGCCTAATCAACTGCTTCTTCCTTCCTACTGCCCAAATGAATAATGCCATGAAAGGAAAACCACAGAGGAATCATATTTTGCCAAGATACCATCATAACACTTATTAAGTAACTATAGATGAGCTTTAATTTATTTCTTAAAAATGTACCTTTTTAAAGGGCATCTACTTCTTTTTTAATAATCACAAGAGCAGGCATATTCACCCCCAAAATAGGGGATTAATATACTCATTTCTTGCTTGCAAAACACATTTTCCAAAACGATTACATTGGTAGATGTCAAGAGATGTAATGCAAGATTTACTGGCATTGTTTCTTTTGATGACTGATTTCTTAATACGTGTTTTACAAGATTTTAGTTAAATGAGTAAGAAATGATTCGCTAAAGATATATTTTGTATTGACAAGACATGGTAGTAGTATGTGTTTATTATACTGCAATAGAACTCAGTCTCAGCTAGGATTATATTGAGCTTTGCTCTTCAAAGTATTCCAATATAAAAATTGATAACTGACTGTAACGATGGGTCAAATTATTTTCTTATCTCTATTTCACAGACCATCTACAGTTTTTCATATAGACTATTCAGGCATGTAGAAACAGCATGTTCTACTGTATGCTCTGAAAGAGTACTACTGTCTTAAACATGTTTTATAAATATATTGCCCCTTTGAGCCTCAGAGGACAAATTCTTAGGGACCAGATGCACTGTGCTCCAAATTTGTCTTTGAAAAAAGTCCCGTCCCCATTCTTGCCCCACTTTGGTCTATGCAGTATCAGCAAGTATGTAAGTGGGGTTTAAAATCAGTTTTAGGGCAGACTTTGTCATTGTCCTGAAAAAGGAATGATGCCAGATCCATAAATGTACTTAGGAATATAGCTGCTTTTGGAAACAGTAGGAACTAAATGCTGTAATAATTTTTTGGTACCTTTGGTACCTTTACCTGTTAAGGTATATTTATATATTATATTTACCTTAATAACATTGTTGATATTGGTTGGCTGTGGATTTGTTTTCATTAAAAAGCCACTGCAGCATATGGGAATGTTGTTCTTGACACAGTAAGGAATCTGCTGACTTTTGTAAAAAGATGTTTATATGGTCTTTAATAATATAGTGACAATGAATACTGTAAATAGCGGTGCAAATGGCAGGATACAGGATTTTCTGAGCTGGTAAACTAGTAGGGCTCTGAGGGCAAATATGACAAACGTTGCAGTTGTATTCCTCTCTACTTCTGACAATTGAAAAAAACAATTTTCAAGTTAGATGGCTTGAATTATTACATTAATTTTGCCATCTTTTTTCTGAGGAGGGGTAATCAAGATTGTTTCTAGTGTCATAATGAAATCTTCTGAGAAACTCAGCTTGTAAAAACCCAGACAAGACTTGGGTATGTTTTCTACCTAAAACTTTTCCATTGAATGGATGAATCAGTAAGCCCCATAATTGAAATAACTTCTTGCCCTCTAGAGAGAGGGTGATTCCTGCAGGTCAAAACAGGGGTTACTGGTAGGTCAGCTGAGATAGCCATTACTGCAGTTATCTGCACAGTGTTTAGGCTTTAAGTAAACCATAGATGTTATAATGTGGAACTGCTGGTTCTTAGTAGAGTTTCCTAAGGTCATCAAGAAAAAGACAGCTTATTAAGCCTGAAATCATTGAAAAAAACCACTAGACCCTGTCTCAAAACAGAAGTTGTATCACTTCAAGTAAAACTGATTTGATACTTTTCTAGTTATAGTATAACAAATCTGTTTAGAAACAAGTACCACTCAGAGACAGCGTTTAACTGCTTTCTTGACCCAGTCACTGTTATTTCATATATCCATCATATTTCACTTGATATTTTCATTAGCATACTATATTCAAGCCAGTGATACTTTCCATGTATGAAATTAATTCATTAAATGCATGAACATTTACACTATGATGAGAATAAATGGTCACTAAAATCAAAGTATGATTGATTGAATAGAATTTCTATATATGTTGTATAGTCTAGTGCAAATGTGCTTGAAAACCAAAGCTAACGCTTTCTTTCCATGCGTTTTAAAAACCAAATGAAAATGTCTTCATTCAAAGAATATTTTTGGCATGCCCTCCTTCAGTAAAATTCTTTACATACAGTGATATAAAGGGAATTGAAAATTGGAGAAAATGTGGATTTTTTGTTTTGTTTTCAGGTTTAGATGTGAACAACAGGCAATAAAATTATTTATTTTCTACTAGAAATTAATCTGTTTTAAGTTCTGAGAACTTAGTATATCTGTTTTTATGTGAAAAGTGGTCACACCTTAACTGCAGATGACATACACTACCTGCTTTCTGAATTTAATGAAAGAAAACACAAGTATGGTCCCAGACAGGAGCTGCAATATACTCTAAACAGTGCCTGACCTGGACATTTGGGGAATCATAGCTCCAGGATGAACGGCAGCATGCCCCAGCATGTAAGTAAAGATTCATCTTGAAAGAAGAATGCGGATCTGTATGTTTATTCTGAGGTTTAGCTTACTTCAGTGCTCAATACTTTCCCAACCCAAACAGATCTATGCTCTAGTTATCATGTGTTTTGGCTAACAAAGACTCTACTGCTTTCCAAAGCTGGCTTTTCTATTTTAAAATAGAGTTATCAGAACTCCTTTTTATACAGCGACTGTTAGCTCTGGTTGGCTTGTTTATTATATATCACATGAACTGCTGTCAAGTAAATACAAAATAACAGCCATCAAGAAACAGTAATACTATCAGGGCCCTTGAAACACCTCCTTTGGTTCCCAACTATTTTAAGGTTAAGCTGCAGAGCTGCCTGTATCTTGTTTAGGGAACCTGTTGTTCCTTGATGGGGAATGGCTTTTGACTATTAGCTGCCCTCTCTTTCCTTAATCAGATAAACTGGTCTGAAACACAGCCCTTTTCTTTTCACAGATGGCTCTACTTTCTACTCTCAACAGTTTCTGCACAGCACAGGGCCATTTTTCATGTTAAAAGAATAGAAACTTTGGCTGACTTGTTTTCCTCTACAACCATTCACAGAACAGACCCAAGGGGAAAGGAGGTAAACTATCTACAAAATTAGAGTCAAAATCCACACACACACAAATCCTAATTCAAAATTGTGCAAATAAAAAGATAAAAGGTCTCTTAGTTAATTTCTATTATTTCTACCTTTATCTCAGAAGTCACAGGAAATAATTCAGGAAAGTCATAGTTTTATGCTTAGGAAAAGCTACTGTACACTTGCTCATTAAAATGCCATGTCTCTCTCCTTCCTCCTTCCCTCCCCTCTTCCTGTTCCTCATCCTGCCAGTTACGTGCTTGGAACTGAAGTAAACCTTCCTCACTGTGAAGAACTAACATCTCTGCTGAAGGAGGTAAAAACAAATCTCTTAATCACAAGGTTAATAAAAATGTGATTCTTGGGGAAACTACTGAGATGAATTATTCGCAGTAATGCCACTCTTATGAATCAGATTATGATATCTTTTCTGTTCTAGAGAAGTACTTCACTTCTGGCTGTATGAGTTAAATAACAGTATTACAGTTAGGAATTGTGATTGTGATTCTCCTTCATTAACACCACCATGACTTCAATGATATACATACATCACATTTCATTTCTATTTCATGAGATCACTTTTCTAGTAAATTGTGTCTCTCTCCAGTAAATAGTCAAATCAATATTTTCTATGAACATGAAAGAATGCAAAGGAGACATACTGAGGAGTGCATATATTAGGTAGTAAAAGTTAAGAACTCTGATTTTAATGGGTCTTTCAAAAGATGTAATAATGCCAAGACCAAAGTAACTTTGTCAAGTTTCTTGGATTTCACCCCACTTAAAAAAAAAAAAAAGAAAACAAACCAAACCAGACTTATCCAAAGCATAAAACTTTCTGTACCTTATATTTATACAGAGTAATTCACAAGCTCTAACTGGACTGTCCCAGAACAATGCCTGGTTTTGTGCTACAATAGTACAACTATAACACAACTGTAATATTACAATGGATAAGTCATAAAATTACTCCATTATAATTTCATAAGTCAATGTTTCTTTCTCATGGATTAAATTATGATTGTTCTTTGGCGTGATCAGTCAAATATGTGTGGGAGGGTGAATATATATGCTTACATAGCACGCTCCAGAGCCACACAGGGAACTCTATAGGCAAGCTCTGGTTAGTCTCTGTTATATGAATCTGAATGTCACTTAAAGAGAATTTCACGAAGGATATTTCATCAATTCAGTTATGATCCAGCTTTGTTCCATCTGTATCAGTGATTATATTAGGATTATCGGTCCTTTGTTATATTCATGGACAAATATAAAAATTACACATGACATTTCCTGAGATAAAAGGATCATTCTGACTGTACAAACAGTGAATGTTGGTTTGATTTGAAAAAGGATTCAAACTCAACAGGGAAACTGAGAAACCTGAATGCTGGTATGTGGGCAAGAAGTCACCTGACCTGTGAAATTATATTTTAGCATAAAATGCCACAGAGAGTTTCTTTCAAGGACTGATACCTAATATGCATGGGCTAGGATCAATGTATTCCTTAGGATCTTTCAATGGAAGTCCAGTATATTCGGGGATTTTTAAAAATTGTTCTTATTAATTTTACTGACCAATATAAAAAAAATATAACCCTGTTCTTAATGGTTGCCATCACTAATAACTGACAAAAAAATGAAGCCATTATTAGCCCTTAGAAAGGTCCATGCCATATTGCTTGAGTTTTTGTTACTACACAGTTTTTAAACTATTGTTTCTGCACCATGGGGAACCATGAAATTAATTAAGAAAAATAAGTTTACATCTGTCAGTGGGCTTATATTTTCCCATTTAGGGTTTCAATGGAAAAAATAGAAGGTTAGTTCCCTCGCCCAAGCGGAAACAATGCATGTTAAAAGGTGTATGTTAGTACTATTAGGTCTGATTTAGCGAAGCGCTCTGCATATACATATCTAATTAGTGGAACAGAAGAGTATGCAGGGGTCTCATCTGGGTATCCAAACACCCAGTCACATGGAATTAGAGGACACCTGACACATGTATGTTCCTTAACCTATATGATTCATTTCCTCTCTCTGTAAAACTAGGCTATTCTGTTCATCAGGCTCCTAAGATGTTGTATAATGAAGATCTGAAAAATCAGGAAGAATTTTGAGGTTCTCAGGTAGAATATGCTGCACATTTGCAAACCAGTAATAAATAAATCATTAGGAAAGCACTATAGTATTACTTTTAAGAAGTAAGAACCAGTAATTTATTCACAAGAGTAGTATAAATTCTATGAATGTACTTTGATGGGGTTGCTTTGATAGATCATTTTTCTGAAGTTAAAAAAGACACCAAACAAACAGGCTTTGGTTAAATTTGTCTCTAGCATAATTGGCCTGAAATTAGTGGTTTGTTTATAGATGTAGGACCAGATTCCATGTTGATACAAACCCTGTACAAATCTTTTGAAGTCACTGGAACTGTTTGGATGCAAGTTAGCACGGAGCTTGAACTATATGTGGTTTTGTGCATAGGGTATCAGTGGTGACAGTCAGATACTGCTTATGAACTGTGAAAATGCTACACCTGGAGGACATATGGAGAATTGCAGCACTTTTTTACAACGGGTAACTGACAGCTTGTGAAAAATTTCTAAGCAGCTTCTAGAACTTCTGTTGAGTTAATGATATCTTTTTTAATAACTGAGCTCTTAACTGAGATATTGTTTAATCTATTTCTTTAATAAAAATATTAACTGCTGCCACACAACTATTTTTTGCTACTTGGGACTAAGTTTTATTTACATGTATGGTCTCCAAAAGAAAAAGAACCTTTGAGGAAACTGCTCAGTCTCTGGTAAAAGGAAACTGGGTCGAATATACACTATGGGATAGAGTAAAAGTGATGCTTGTTTGAAAAGAGACAAAGTATAGTTCTATTTTATTCTTCTGTTAAACACAGTGTTTACTGAGTTTACACAATCTTCATACTCTTTTTAAAACTGAATGGCATGCCACTGATTTGATGTCACTTGCTGTCCTTCAGAAACTACTGAATAAAATACAGATTCTTTGACATCCCTGCATTATAAATTTCCCCGAACTAACTAAAAGAAAGATGTAATAAGGTCATATCACACTGACAAATTAGAAAAAATAATTCATGTCTATATTCGTAACAGTACAAATGAAGCACTAAATTGGTTCTCTCACCAGAATGAAAATTCCTCGATGGCTGCCTTCGTGTGAGGTCTGGGCAGATGGATCACTAAGATAAATGAATAGAAATACACATGATTAACAGCGTAAAAAGTCCATGTTAAGTGAAAATGTTCGTTTATCATACTGTAACAACTGACTTCAATATGCAGGAGGAGGTCCTAGCTGGATGATGCAGGGGGAAGGTTCAGTACCGACTCCCCTGTGGTTCAGCTGTAGAGGCAATCTCCGCCCTGAGGACCGAGTGGCAACCTGCGTATACCCACTGGCCTGGGCTGTCCTGCTTCTCTTCGGAGGATTTCGTCCTGCGATTTGCAATTTTGTACCATGAAAATTTCCTTTGCTACTTGGATTTGGTGAAGAAACACATCTCCAGCGTCTCTCTTTTGTCAGGGCCCTGTCCCCAGCTCCCCACAGCCCTGCCCTGCCCAGCCATGGGCCCTGCCGAGTCGGGCCCACTTATGGGCCGACATACCGGCCTGGCCTTGGCCCGGCCCCATCTGAAGTGCCCGACGCCCAGGGCTGGGGCTACCCCCAGCCGCCCTGCTCCTGCCTGGGCCTGGTCTGTGAGGCCCTGCCCAGCCAGCCGGGTACCATGATGGGCCCCAGCTCCCCGTCCCTGCGGCAGCAGCCGTCCAGCGCTGTGCCCTGGCAGCGCTTGTGGTAACACAGCTGGCTCCAGCTCCTTGGTAACCTAAAGGAGGGGAGCTGCGCGCAGGTATGAAGCTCACTCGCCTTTCTTCTGCATTACTGGCACCGGTGTGGCCCCCAGCTCCCCGACCGGCCGCCTCTGCAGCTGGGCAAGGGCAGGGAGCCGTTAAAGCCTTAGCTTGCAAAACAGTTTCTAATTTGCAATTATTAGAGAGACTATGGTCTTTTAAGTGTGTGAAAATTATATGTAAATAGTAGCAGAATAACAGAGTAGCATGAATCATTTTACTAACAAAGGAAATAAATGTAAACCTTCTGACTTGGTTCACGGTGTACAAATGGCCTTCTTTTTGAATGGGAATAACAGTTATCACCTGTCTTTTGTTAGGTTGTATAAGCCCTAGACATTTCCTGGTGAAACGAAAGATCAGTCCAGGAAATTGAATCATCACAAGTCACCTTCTTCTGTGAAAGTTCCCATGGATTTTGGTAAGTGAAATACAGAGGCAGTTTTTTTTTAAATTATACGTACAAATTTGCAAACCAAAGGAAATGAAGGGGAAGTTAAACATTGCACATAAAAATCAGTACTTGGAACAGAACTAGGCAGGGAACATTAGGGAAAATGTCCATGAGGTTTAGGAACAGGGAAAATGCAGAATGAATTTGTTTGAATGAGAATTAGATTTCAGCTCTGAATGTAGTTAACTTTGGAGCCTCTTCTTGTAAGTTTATGTTCACGTTCATGAATGTTTCTTTGGAGGAAAACAAAATTGTAATGTGAAATCTGTAGAAATACCATTAGCTGATAAAAGAAAAGGCAGCTTTTCTTTTTATTGCAGCATTAACATTGCTTTTTTTTTTTGGTACTTTCGACCATATCTCAATATCCATTGCCAATGCATGAGAGCTCAGGCTTACAACGATAGCAGCATTTTCTTCCACTGCCTTTTATGCAGCATCTTCACCAGAGGTCAGAATAAGTTAATTGAACTGTGCTCAGTCATGAACAGTGCTTGTGAAGTAGTATTTTTGTAGCTACTCCCATGATGATGTCTTTGTTGTAAATACTGCTTTATAAACCTCAACCTGCAAACTGAAACTCATAGAGATCAGAATGATCAGAATACATCAACGTAGCACCGTATGGGTGCTATGAAGAAAATTAACTTCATCCTAGCCAGACCCAATACACTCCTCAGCCAAGTCTCATGGGAAAATTCAATCACAGAAGGACTCAATTTTCCACATAAATATTGTCTTGCATAATTAAAAATCTGCTAAAGAAACACTAAATACTTCTCACGGGCATGTTCTTTGGAAAAAGAGGAAGAATAATTGGATTGTTCATAGATCTCTGGAGAATTATTTCACATCCATGGCTGCTTTTGTATTTGTAATGTGGGAATTGAGAATGAAAGGTGGAATTTGAAGTAACAGGTGATCTTCGCTTAATTAGATACCCTTGTATCTAGAGTGATCACAAATTATGTGTCAGACAGTAATTTTATTTTATATTTGAGTTTAGTAACTCACATGAAGGCTAATCTCTGAGATGCTGGAAAAAAGATTGTTATTCTAAATCTGAAGTATTTGGTAATTTGTAAATCAGAGACTTCTCCAGGTAGATTTCCATACATATTCATGGGCACGGTGAGGAAATTTTCTCTGCACAATTTATTCTATAAGTACCCACTCTTTTATATTCTTGTTAAGCAGCTGCTGTCATAGAATCATAGAATCATAGAATTGTGCAAACTTGGAGAAGGTTAGCGGAAAAGTGAGAAAACATTAAAGCACATTGACACTACAAAATGAAATATGATGCAAAGATCCCCAGGTAAGCAGAAATATACTGCAGAAACCTGGCTAAACATACTTATCCATGTGGCAATAGTATGTTGTATAGTATAGTATAGTAAAAATATCACCAAAAACCAGAAAGAATGAGAAGCCTCCTACAACTTGGGGGGGAAGTTAATTTCCAATGGCAATAACACAGTAGATTGTAAACTGTAATCTTAAAGTTAATAAATAAACTCTTTAATGCTGTCTTGCATCTGCAAACTTATTGCACAAAAAATGGAGTAAGAGATCTTAAGCTGAAAAATCCCCAAATCAGTATAATGGGTTACTCGAGTTGTTCCTCTGGTAGACTTTCCTGAGCTCAGAAAAATAAAGCAAAGCTTCCTTCTTTATAATATTACTACAGTAATAAAAGTGGTGCTATTTTTTTGAGTGTTTGTGAATGAAAGCTATTTTTGCATCTTTGTATTTTGCAAGAAGGCTTAACATTTTCTTTATGGCAAGTGTTAAATGACATAGTAGAGGTATGCTATCTGTCTGGCTACCTTTTACCTACACCCATTTGATCTTTGACTCTCCAGGTATTTCGCTGAAAAAAACCTCAGTAGGAGATGGGTGTGCGCAGTTACTGGGTATGGTATTGTGAAGCCAAATAGAGCCCAAAGAAACTCAAGGATTTAAGAAAACTTCCACCTGACAGGGCCTCACAGGGATCAAAGAAGGATAGTTAGCCAGTTAGAAAATACAGCAGATTAAGCTAAAGCCCCGGCGGTGCAAAACTGTTGAGATGAGCAAAATTTACCTGCCAACATTTGAAATGGAGGCAAATTACAAGTTGATAGGGTTACAGAAAAACTTGTTAACCTCAAAACTCTTCCACTGACAATTGTAAATCTTCAACAGATTTACATATATTTTTCTTCAAAGGAAGGCAGCCTGCAAGGTGGTCTGAAATACTAAAGCTTAGCTGAATGATAAGCATTTCAGTAGTATTTCCCTTTCTTGTAAACCACTTCTCATAGAAGTGATTGTTCATGCAAGATGAAGACGCAAATAAGGTGAATGGTTAGTCCAGAAGACTACGTGATTTAAAAGCCTGGTTTGTAGTAAAATGAATAAAAGAAATGAAGTGGTCAACATATGTTGTGTCCTCTCTGTATTGAGTACGCAAATGTAGCTTTTCCTACAAAGATTTTCTCCTATAGTTCAAGGTACAGAGACTGATGTACACAGCTCTGAATGCTCCTGAGCCTTTTAACCTAGAAGGTCAAAGTGTGTCACCTGCAGATTGCAAAATACAGAATGATGTTCATGTGGCTGTGCCAGAGATGAGTGGAACATGCTTTTGTCCAGTGGTTTAACCAGAAATATGCTCAAATTACAGATTTAGCACAAATGATCAGACATAGAGCTAGAAAACAAATAGCCAAAAGCCAAGCTTTCTCTCCTTTTTATGTCTTTCTTGGGCTGAAATGTGACATCTTTGTTCTGTAAACTGAAGTCATACTAGTATTTATCTTTCCTGATCTTTTTATAACTAAAAGCTTCTAAGGGTGTAAGAATAGTCTAACGGAAGTGGCATTCCTGCAAAACATACATAATCAAGTTCCAATGACCCTGTTTTCTCTGGTTTTAACTTTATAGACAAAAATCACAAATATTGCAGGCTAAAGTTGTCAATGTCTCTCCAGGGGGGTTATTCGTAGAATTATATTCCTACTATGACAGATGTTCTAACTTCTATAGAAATTAGGGTTTATGGTTCTTAGTAAATATAAATAAGTATCTTTAAAAATATTTTTCCTCAATAGAGAGAAACAATAGTTGAAAAAACCTGTACTTTGATTTTAAAAATATGTATATTTTCTAGTGGAAGTTAATATTCTGAAGTACCTACCCTTGACCTTTAAATATTTGATAACCATCTTGTAAAATGTCATTGAATGCCATGTTAGGCTGTGAAGACGAATCACAAAAGGTTGTTACTAGGAGAAGTACTTGCAAAGCACAAAAGATGTGAGTTAAAAATAATGGAGAATAGAGGTAACAGTAAGGCTATTAACATTTTGACTGTATAAATACTATATTGAAATGATTGATAACGTAAACACAGTTTCAGAGTACTTAAAATCTCCATCACATCAAATTTTCAGTGTGAAGGGTGAAAAAAAAATCACAAGCCATGATGGAAATGTTTTAGGTGGTGTGTGTAATGGAGCAAATTTTATGGCTAATTTGCTGCCCAATTCCTGGCACATTGTGCATTATAAAGAGAATCCATTTAATCTGTTTGCATTTCCTGTTATCTATTTGCTTTTTAAAAGAAATACAAACCTGTGTCATGCAGTTGCCTAGACTGTCACAGGAGTAACTTTTTCAGTGTATTTAACTACTGCAAAGAAATCGCTAAATAGATGAATGTTTGCAGAGACATCAGTGTCCTTTAATTGCTACTGAGCACTAGAATTGGGAGGACTTGCAGCTGTTAGTGGACAAGAATAAATTTCTGTGGGAAATGAGTAAGCTTAAAAAGTATGTTGCTAAAATCAGAAAATTAGGCCCTAATTGGTCCTTTTGCTAAAGAGTGTTCTTGAAGAGCACTAATTGTCCTTGGAAAACTGTCTTTCAACAATGATTTAGTGGCAACTATATGCAGATGCTTGCAAAAGAACTAATTCAAGTACAGATTTGGTATGTGTTATATATTTCTCATCTTATTCCTGTTGTACTCAATTTCATATTGAAAGCTGATATTTGTGTCTACCTCAACAAAGTCAGTCACTTGTTGGTAATTCAAACCTTTGCGGAACAAGAGCTAAACTATTTTGGAGCTACGCATGCAAACAGCAGTTTCTCTGATTGTGAGTTAAATTTAAAGCAATGTCTCAATCCTCTCCTGAAAATATTAATGAAAATAACTAATAACTAATGTACAGCACTGAAAAATAATTTTAACATGTCAAGAGATAAAAAGCAAGCTGAAAAATTTGTTTGGAAATATGTCTCTGTTTTACAAGTACAAAGTTTTGAATCTGTTTTGGAGAATTCAATTGTTGAAAGAAAAGTGTAATGCAAAATATTAATGAAAAATAAAGAGATACCACCCTCAGTCTCTGTAATAATAATATGTGGTAATTTCCTGAACTTTACATCAGCTACTTTTCTGTGCGTATGGAACACTCATTAAATTTCTTGGAATAATTAATGGGATTGATGAATGGAGCTTTCTTTCAAACATCTCAGTCAACAGTGCCTTACTTATTCAAATACGTTACAAGCAACCTAGGAAATCACAAGGGCCGTTCTTGTAACCATCACTGATTGAAGTACAAGCAGTTTTAAAAACGTTTTGTTATATTGCCTTATTATTTATTCTGAAATTCATTATCTAAGCAAGTATAGAAAGATAATGAAGGATTTATTTGCATTTCTTTGCAGACTGAGAATATAAGGTCATTGCATTGGTAACTTTTCACTAAAAACACCCTGAAGAATCCCCAAATGTCAATTTATTTTCTACTAATCTTCCAAACAGAATGTTTCTATCTTTTCCTTATCACTAACTACATGTTCTCACCTCACTCTTTACAGCAGTTTCAAAAGTTGAAGTTGCCGTCTGTGTTAATACCAATAAATTTACTGGAGTCATATATTCATAGGATGAATTAGTTCAGTTTGCTGAATCTTTTTTTTTTCAGTTTTTTAGTTTTCTATCAGATCCATTGGTTGAGCTCAGGCACCCTGAAGCCGCACAGTCATTAACGCAAAGGAATGGGCTAGAGCACACAAGTGGAGGCAGAAATGAGGAGCAGAGATGCCCCTTTTGGTGGCCATTAGAATGGATTTCACCTAGTCTGAAACCGCACTCTGTGACATCAAAATTACAAGAAAAAAGATTGCTTCTCTCATACCTCACATCACAGACTTGATTTGTTCAGCAGTCTTTTGAGCACAGATGCAAGTTTGCTGCTCCTGATCAGCAGAAGACAAATTTATCTTTCTGCATCTTACTCACTAGACTTGTAGTGAAAATAGTGTACTGCAGGGGTGACAATCTAACCAGTCTGCTTTTCACCTTGCAGATATGTAACAGTCAAATATAAAGAGGAAAGACATTCCTTCTATTAGGAGCTGTTTCATCCATTCAAATGGCGGATTACAAAAGAAACACTATCAGGTAGGATTACAGAAGTCTGTGCTTACTGGAAGTTTCCTCTTAAATTCTATCAGCAGACGACTGGCTTTCTGCGAAGCTGGAAGAGAATTTTTCTACCACCTGCTGTTGCCATGTGTGACTATGGCTGATCTTGCCAGCTCTATATTTCCAATATTTTAATAAACTTTATTAAATTCATGATCTGAAGTATGTAATGTGGGAATTAATTAGCAAGGTTAGTTAATGTTAGTATTATATGAATCAAAAGATAAATCCAGCAAACCTAAGCACCTGTAGGTCAGACATCAAAAGTGAGAAAATCCAACAATAGGCAGTTTGCAAGCTGGGGCAAAACAACAGGAGCCAAAGAGGAAAAATATGCTGTAGTTTGCACGGGTAATCAGTTTTTGGGAAAAGGATAGGAAGAGGATGGAAAAGAGATATTCTGCAAGCAATGTAACTACATGATAACAGTAGGGTAACATAGGAAGGTTCTTCGCTGAGACTGTATGTTATTGGAATGTATCACTGAGGACTCCTCAGCAGGGTTTGAGGAACTACTGCCTTTCTAAGCATTTTTATCGATATAGCAGATGCAAGAACCATTTATTGCTTCACAGAACTGTGGAAGTTTTATAAGTTGTATCTATATTTGCTGGTAAATGAAGATAATTATCATAAATTCAGAAAGCATCTTTCAAAGGTGCATTTATGGTAGCCACATTTTATAGCCTCTCAAGCTTGTCAGGATGAACATATATCAAATATTAAATGCTGCTAGCAGTAAGCTGTGGGCTTAATTACCTAATGTCCTGAACCTACCCTTCTGTTTTGCATGTGATTGAGGTCAAGATGAGTACACTGCTGTTCTGAACTGATAGCTTTACACACCATGCATTGTACCATCTTCTGGTACAAAATGGGCAAAGCAGTGAGGAGCAGGACGTTATGATCAGCCTGCAGCTAAGAAATGCATGTAATAACTTTTACGAACACCTCACAATATTCTCCCGATAAAGAAAGATCTTAATATTATATTCAGAATATATTCATTAAATGTGATTTATTTCACCCTATTTAGTATTTAGGAGCCCAGTTGATAACTTGTATTTAACCAGAACTTATATCACAAATGCTTTTGCGTGCTATGCCCTCTAATTCAGAGCATACACACCTGCATGGATGGAGCTCAGTAGGGTGTGAATGAGAAAAAGAGCTTTAAGCCACTTTCATACCATAAGCTGTTCCCAGCTCATGTGGTTTCTGGCAAAAGAGATTGACCTGAATACTTCCAGAACATCTGCAGTACCTTATACCGGGTGTACCGCTCATTTGTGCGCTTTGTGTTCCTTCAGCCTTTGTTCCTGCGCCATGGAGGCTGTCCCTAGGCTTTTGAGAGATGTGTTTCAGGTTGGCACAGCAAACCCAGAGTGATGCTTGTGCAATGAGACCCATGGTCAGGCAGGACTTTGAGGTGGGTGTGCATAGATCTTTGCTTTAGAGTGAGTTCCTGATTTTAAAAGCCTCTGAGTTTTCTTTAAAGGAGCCAGTTTTTATAAAAATGAGAATAAGAATAGCTGATTCTTTCAGTAGAAGTGTCAGCCAGATAGAATAGAAATAAAGGTGGCTTATCCTTAACTCTCTTCCTGATAACTGTTTTTTTGGCAGGTGATGCGTTTTTGCTTCAGTCAGTTTGGTGGCTTTTTCAGTTTCATCAAATGGTGTGCAACACCCTCTGCTGCCCAGCAAGTACCCTTGATCTAGTAAGACCTGTTTATTGTCTGCTTCTCTCACACTATGTCTATATTGACAAGCAGCGAAACAGAATATAAACAGATCTGGAAAGAAAACCAATTGATTCTGAGGACCCGGAACCCATGTTCTGCATGTTTTGGAGGTTTTATTTCAGACGAACTCTAGTCTGGTCCCCTGGTCTGCATGACAATTAGTGGTTTGAGCACACTGACCCAGGTTTATGTTGGCATTAAAAAGATGCACATCTCCTGGTTTAGTTTCATGTAAAGGGATCCATTTTGTGTGGTCTGAGACAACTCTGGTGCAAACCAAAGCATGTTTGCTGAGGAATATTAGGAGATTTGTACCGAAAGTGCATTCCCAATCCAAACAAAAATGCTAATGCAGACTCACTGTTAGTTTTTGCATGTTACAGGTTTTCCCCTCCTTGATCTAACTCTCATTTATTCACCTACTACACCTGTGCTTTGACATTTTCTTTCCCTTGAGAATGAAGAAAGTTGCTCCTCAGAGTAGAGAAATTTCTTTCTCTTTCTAGAGGGTTCTGCCTGACTTGTGAAGTCTTCTTGTAGAGAGCTGAACATATATCTGAGAATATAAAAAAATCAATCAGACAATGTGTTTCACAGGGAATTTCTTCCACAGCCTTTGTAATTCTTTTTGTTTTTATGAACTTAATGTGAGTTAGAGTGATGAGGCAGCCCCATTCTGTAATGGGATAGATTAAAAAGGTATACAAAATAGGCAAAAATAATTCTGAAGAGTTTTCCTCCGGCAATTCAGGGGGATCAAGCCAAGGGAAACTCACAGGGTGGGAATTTCTGATTAGCAACCAGAATAAATAAAAGCAGCTGAGTAGTGTTTTGGAAATGTCTGGAAATAACCTGGATATTGTTGTTGAAATAAACAAAGTGGCGGGATAGCTCAAGCAAAATAAAACCATTCTGTTTACTGTTATAACTATGTTTATAAAGAGACTAGATTTGGCTTAGACACTTAATGCTATTTAAAAATATTTTGAAATCTCTATCATGTATCTGAAGATCTTAAATACAAAGTTGCAATTTTTCTTAGCCTGCACCAGGAAAGTTTCATTCCGTGAAAAGTCTTCCACAAAGAAAAAAGCCCTTGAGCCAGTCTGGAGAGAAGCTCATTGTATTGCCTTATACGTTTTGTTCTGGGCACCTGAGCAGGGAACAATGCACCACTTTTCAGTAGAACAAAAGATTCCTTCATTGCCCAAATGCTGGGAAAGATGACAGCTGCAAAATCGGAGCCTCAGAGGATAGGTAGCTTGCATGAGTCCTAATAGGAAATGGACTATTCATGCAGACTTTAATGTCTAACCCTATCTACTACAAAATGAAGTAAGATTAGCCTCCCTTAAAAACATGTACATGTTTAATGGTAATCCTAGATGATTATGGTTGTGAGAGATCAGATGCAAAAGTAGAGAAAACAATGTGTCATACATTGGTGTACATGAGAAAACTTTTCAAGTTTTAATATACTAAAAATATAAATGATAATTTCTGCTTTTTCACCTCAAACTATCTCCAGTGAATTCTATTCTGTAAAAATATATTAACAACATGATAACACATTTTAATTCCTTAATTCTAGACCTTATGTAATTTAAAAATAAGAGTTAGGATAAATGTTGATTGACTGAAGTTTACATTTAAGCTCTCATGTTAAATGGAAGCCAGTATTTTTTCTTTTTGGTCAGAAATATGTTATTAGGTTGTAACTGTATTTTGGGCTTCCTGACAGTTGTAGTGGAAGAAGGTGACATAAAGGGATGGTGAATGACAACTAGGCACTAAATTGCAATACTAGGAGAGTTCAAAGGTGGGGGCCTGACTTTTGCATCTGCCATTCACCACAGATGTAGGCAGGTTTGCAATCATTTTGCTCTCCCTATGTCCGTGACTCATGCAAACTTTATGGTAACTATAATGTTTGAGTAAAAAATACTGAGGCCTATTCCTGGCCAGTTATAGCATTTTTTCCAGGAGTTTTCAATTGTAATTTGAAGCTGAAGTTTGAACCTGTAGGAAGGTTTTTCAGGAAAATGCATAAAAACTGGTTATGACAGATTCTGTAACTTCTTAACAATTTCTGTTAAGGCAGTGGTTTTATGCTATATTTACACAGATTTAACTATGAATAGGATGTGCCTCTTCATTAAAAGCTTTTTCTTTCACTGGCTAAACCCAAAGAGATGTAGAACTAGGGTTCACAAATTTGCATTCCTTTTTTTTATGTTTTCTAAGGTATATATATCGAAATTCTGTGATAGGTGCTTCTGCTGTGATAATGTTCACAATATCCTCACCAAGCAATTAGAAAAAAGAAGTTGAGATGAACTGTCACACCCACCTTCTTAGTTCCTGCCTGTTGGTGTGGGCACATGTTTATACACACTGTTTCACTTTAGACTGTAATTATTACAAAGGGAGTTGCCTTCATCTATATAAAACGGGTGGAACATGGAAGTGCTATCGATTTTGCAGCTGTCATCATGGAGCTGGGCTTCCTGTGTATGAGCAGTGTTGCAACACCTTATGAAAGGGGATTAAACCAGAGGAGGGAATGGACAGAGGAGAAGAAATAAAATATTTCAACAGCCCCAAAGGCAGGCAAAAGTAAATGTGTACGATTTACATGAATTGCAGTGGTGTTCTTCAAATTCAAAACATCTAAACCCATGTTATTCCCACCTACTCTCACTGTGCTATAATTTCTGATAGAACAATGATGATGATATTTACTGCAAAACTATGTGATTCTCTTATAGTTTCCTTCAGCAATCCTTTGTGCTTCTTTATTTCTTCTAAGTTACAACAATCCGACGTTGTCAATTCCTTAGACTAGAGACTGTCATTCATTCTTGTTTTTTTTTTTTTTTCCTGGTAAGAGATCTAGTACATATTTGAATGCAAAAAAATGATTGTAATAATAATAAAATGTTCTGCTGCAGGCTATGCAAAGGACTGTACGTACTGAAGAACTTGTATTGAATGATGAATTTTTAAATTTAGAGATGAGCTTAACATACAGAAATTCTGAATATTTATATTTTATATGTATTTGTTTACATTTCCTTATGAATCCCATCTGTCTCTGCTGCCTGTGGGAAATATCCTTGAATTACAATATATATAATATCACCATCTATCTGAATGATGGTGTGTACAGAATTCAAAACATTATCACCCAGAAATGGCCAAAAGACCCACAGCAACAACAGCAGACAGTCAGGAATAGGCCACCTGTGCTTGCAGATGCCTCCTGTGAGTCACAACATATACATTATGTGCTACCAGGACTTTATATTACCTGTGAAACTGAAACATCTCAAAATACTTCAGTCCATATAATAATGAATTTTTGAGGCCAGTGTTTTAGAGTTTCTGTTTCCCTACTGTTTTGTCGCATATAAGCTAAACTGGGAATTTTTTAATTCTTAAAGATAATGCATATTATTAGTCATAAGTAGGTCCATAATACCCTGTTCTTAATTATGACTTTTCTAGTATTGTTTTTATACCTTTCCTGGCCAGCATCTGACAAATGTAAAATAGTAAAGGCAATCTCAATTTCAAGGAAATTGTAGAGTAGATTGTTAAGATTTAAACAGTTTAAGACTGAGGTAGAAAGAGTGATAATGGATGAACAGAAGGAATGGTATGATGGTAGGAAACATCAGCTTGGAGTGACAATTAATTTTTTTTGTGAGGGATAAGTAGAGTTGTAATGAAGTAAAATAAATGTGAAAAAATGAATGTGGAATGGAAGGAAACAGAGCAGGGCAAGAGAAGGTGAAAAGGTGTGGAGTGAAGTTGAAAGGAAGAGACCGTTAAAAAGGGAGAGACCAAATTATGAGTAGAAGTCCAGTCCAAACTGCAGATAGTCCTCTGACTATCATGTAGTCCCAGTTAAGCTGTTCCTGTTCATGCTGTTACTCTCTTAAACAGCCTGAGTGGCAATGGTCTGATGTGATTTTTTTTATTTTTACTGTGTGATGTTTCCTCGGTTATGAGTGACGGAGGAGTTTTATCTGCAGATACTTCAGCTTAAAAGGGGCAAGGTGTTGACAGGCTGCTCTTTGTGTGCGGTCCTCTTGCTCTGGTGTTCAGTTGGCTATTTGATCTGGCACGGCATGATGCAAGACTTGTCTGTTTTCTAGGCTGTGAAGGAGAATGGGGTGTTCCCAGTGCTGGTAGACCTGGACTTAAAGGAGGTTACTACTAAAGTCTGTATTTTATTGGTAGGCCTGTAGGAAGGATGTGGGAATGGCTTTGCAGGGTCACTGAGTTAATGCATTTACAAAGTACGTGAAAGTTCTGTCTATGGTTTTTGTTCCAAACATATATCAAAACACATTCTATAAAAATGGGAGAAGGAGTAAAAGCTGGCAGAAAGACCACGAGACTTTCTTCTTCTAGACGTGTTTTGTCGCAACTTTACTCTGCGGTACAGTGGTTCTTCAGACTTTAACCTTTCTTTGTTAGTTCAGAAACTGTCTCATTAGAAGCTGTAAATCTTGTCCTGAGCATAAAATTATGAGTGTCTTCTTCCTGGAGACCCAGACAAGAAATACATTTGTGGTCTAGTGAGAGAAGAATGTACTTCCATAAAACTTAGTGTTTCATAGAACTAATCTGTAACTGGTAACTTTTTTGTGTGTGTGTAAAACTGGTAACTTCTTTATGAAAAAGGTTACCATAAAATACCTATGAGAAAACTGCAATATTTTATGGAAGTAAGAAGGAGTCTGAAGAAAGTAAGCCTTTTTTAGCTAGTTTCAGCAATTTCCTAATTCCACTATTTAATAATACAGCTTTAAATCTTATATCACTGCTTACCACTGATGTTTCATGTGCAGGGACAAAAAGGACAAGAAGCTCATCAGTACTTCTCTTATGATCTGTGTTTATAACCTAAACATATCTTCTGGGAAGGTGTCAAAAATGTCTGGCCCTACATCTTCTATTAACAGTAAGTGAATAGCATGAGAAGGCATCTTCTTGAGAATTGCCTACTTGGTGGTGGGCCTTTTAATGAAGAAAGTCAAAGACCATTCTTGGCCTCTAATGACATAATAGTAACTAAGCTTTTGACATAAGGATGGTTAAAACGGAAGGCCAAGGCATCTATCTTCTTGAATTAAAGTGCTTATTTTACCCACTTTCCATTTCCTTTAAGATCTTGTGTCAGTTTGATTGTGAATCCAATGATTCCAAATTTTAAGTCAAACCAGACATCAGATGGTATTAAATACTCTACTATTTAAAAAAACTCTCAGAATTAGTTTTGTTCTAATGTTTAGCATTGATATAGCTTATCTTACAAGGATTCAAAAAAATCTTTCCAAAACTGAAGTTTTGAAATGGTGCTATTCAAGATCAGTGTTTCTCTGAAACCTCCATCAGACTATACTCTTAGATCAGTAGTATAGTTTGCATATGAATTTGGACAAGTTAACCCTCTAAATTCCTGCAAGTTAATGGGCTAGGTTTAATGGCTTAGAAAGAAAATCCCAAAGAGATCTCCCAGGGACAATTCTTGACTGCCATGAAGTAAGTATGGTTTTTTTTCCATGGAGTTCAGTGCTATCAGAATGTAATATTGTAGGACTATAAATCTGATAAGGAGACTAAGCTTAAGTGGGCTACTTCTTTTCACTTGTTTTCAACTTTCTAGAATGTATTATAGAAAATCTAGTATCCCGGGGAACTTATTGTTTGATAGACTAGGGAGATCACTGCTTGCCTTGGGAACAGAAGTGATAGCAAGTGAAGACTACTGCCACGTCCTGTGAGTCAGCGGCTTTATCGCTGTGGTTAGTAACACCTCACTGGGGCAAGGACGAGCCTTGTTATCTCAGGAGAAGGCTCTCTCATCCCTCTGAGAACCCTGGGGGATGGAAGCAGGAGTGCCTGTAAGGGCAGGATTGGAGTCAGTTGCTTAGGAAATTGTGATCATCCTGTATTTTCAGATCTGCATTGTGGTTTCTGTCATGGTAAATGTATTTCACATAATCTAATGTAGTTTGTAGCAAAAGTCCATCAATTATTTCTATGTTACAAGCTTCTTAAAAAATTACTTCTTTACATTAGCCCTTTCATAGAGTCATAGAATCATAGAATCATTAAGGTTGGAAAAGACCTCTAAGATCATCGTGTCCAACCGTCAACCCAACACACCATGCCCACTACACCATGTCCCTAAGCGCCTCATCTACATGTCTTTTAAATACTTCCAGGGATGGTGACTCAACCACTTCCCTGGGCAGCCTGTTCCAAGGCCTGATCACTCTTTCAGTAAAGAAATTTCTCCTAATGTCCAATCTAAACCTCCCTTGGCGCAACTTGAGGCCATTTCCTCTCGTCCTATGTCTAGTTACTTGGGAGAAGAGACTGACCCCCACCGCGCTACAACCTCCTTTCAGGTAGTTGTAGAGCGCGATGAGGTCTCCCCTCAACCTCCTTTTCTCCAGACTAAACAGTCCCAGTTCCCTCAGCCGCTCCTCATAAGACTTGTGCTCCAGGCCCTTCACCAGCTTCGTTGCCCTCCTCTGGACACGCTCCAGCACCTCCATGTCCTTCTTGTAGTGAGGGGCCCGGAACTGAACACAGGATTCAAGGTGCGGCCTCACCAGTGCCGAGTACAGGGGCACGATCACTTCCCTACTCCTGCTGGCCTCACTATTTCTAATACAGGCCAGGATGCCGTTGGCCTTCTTGGCCACCTGAGCACACTGCTGACTCATGTTCAGCCGGCTGTCAACCAGCACCCCCAGGTCCTTTTCCTCCTGGCAGCTTTCCAGCCACTCTTCCCCAAGCCTGTAGCGTTGCCTGGGGTTGTTGTGGCCGAAGGGCAGGACCCAGCACTTGGCCTTGTTGAACCTCATACAGTCGGCCTCGGCGCATTGATCCAGCCTGTCCAGGTCCCTCTGCAGAACCTTCCTACCCTCGAGCAGATCAACACTCCTGCCCAACTTGGTGTCGTCTGCAAACTTCCTGAGGGAGCACTCGATCCCCTCATCCAGATCGTTGATAAAGATGTTGAACAGGACCGGCCCCAGTACTGAGCCCTGGGGAACACCGCTCGTGACCGGCCGCCAACTGGATTTAACTCCGTTCACCACAACTCTCTGGGCTCGGCCATCCAGCCAGTTTTTTACCCAGCAAAGAGTGTACCCGTCTAGGCCGTGAGCCGCCAGTTTCTCTAGGAGAATGCCGTGGGAGACAGTGTCAAAGGCTTTACTGAAGTCCAGGTAGACCACATCCACAGCCTTTCCCTCACCCACTAGGCAGGTCACCTGGTCATAGAAGGAGATCAGGTTGGTCAAGCAGGACCTGCCTTCCATGAACCCGTGCTGGCTGGGCCTGATCCCCTGGTTGTCCCGGACATGGCTCGTGAGCGCCCTCAAAACGAACCGCTCCATGATCTTCCCTGGCACCGAGGTCAGGCTGACCGGCCTGTAGTTCCCCGGATCCTCCTTCCTGCCCTTCTTGTAGATGGGCGTCACATTGGCAAGCCTCCAGTCATCCGAGACTTCCCCAGTTAACCAGGACTGCTGGTAAATGACGGAGAGTGGCTCGGCAAGCTCCTCCGCCAGCTCCCTCAGTACCTACCCTTGGGTAGATCCCATCCGGCCCCATAGACTTGTGAACGTCCAGGTGGCATAGCAGGTCATTAACTTCTTCCTCTTGGATTATGGGGGTTTATCCTGCTCGCCGTCCTTGTCTTCCTGCTCAGGGGGCTGAGTACCCTGAGGATAACCACCCTGACTACTAAAGACTGAGGCGAAGAAGGCGTTGAGTACCTCAGCCTTTACCTCATCCTTGGTGGCAACGTTCCCCCCCCGCATCCAATAGAGGATGGAGATTCTCCTTGGCTCTCCTTTTGTCATTAATATACTTGTAAAAGTATTTTTTGTTGTCTCTCACCACAGTGGCCAGGTTGAGTTCTAACTGGGCTTTTGCCTTTCTAATTTCTACTCTGCACGACCTAACGAGATCCCTGTACTCTTCTTGAGTTGCCTGCCCCTTCTTCCAAAGGTGATAAACTCTCCTTTTTTTCCTGAGTCCCAGCCAGAGCTCCCCGTTCAGCCAGGCCGGTTGTCTTCCCCGCCTGTTCTTCTTACGGCACATGGGGACAGCCCGCTCCTGCGCCTTTAAGACTTCCTTCTTGAAAAACGTCCAGCCTTCCTGGACCCCTTTGCCCTTCAGGACTGTCTCCCAAGGGACCCTCTCGACCAGTGTCCTGAGCAGGCCAAAGTCCGCCCTCCGGAAGTCCATGGTAGCGGTTTTGCTGGCCCCCCTCTTTACTTCACCAAGTATCGAGAATTCTACCATTTCATGGTCGCTAAGCCCAAGCCGGCCTCCGACCACCACATCTCCCATCAGTCCTTCTCTGTTTGTGAACAGCAGGTCAAGCGAGGCACCTCCCCTGGTGGGCTCGCTTACCAGCTGCATCAGGAAGTTCTCTTCCACACACTCCAGGAACCTCCTCGACTGTTTCCTCTCTGCCGTGTGGTATTTCCAGCAGACGTCTGGAAAGTTGAAGTCCCCCACGAGAACAAGGGCTAGCGACTGGGAGACTTCTGCCAGCCTCTTGTAGAATATTTCATCTGCCTCCTCATCCTGGCTAGGTGGTCTATAACAGACTCCCAGCAGGATATCTGCCTTGTTGGCCTTCCCCCTCATCCTTACCCACAAGCACTCGACCTCGTCATCACTACCATCGAGCTCTAGACAGTCGAAGCACTCCCTAACATACAGGGCTACTCCACCGCCTCTCCTTCCTCGCCTGTCCCTTCTGAAGAGCTTATAGCCATCTATTGCAGCACTCCAATCGTGAGACTCATCCCACCATGTTTCCGTGATGGCGACTAAGTCATAGCTACCCTGCTGCACAATGGCTTCCAGCTCCTCCTGTTTGCCGCCCATGCTGCATGCATTGGTGTAGATGCACTTAAGCTGGGCTACCGATTTCTCCCCCGACATTGGCGTGCGGTCCCTAGGTTCTTTTCTAGTGAGCCTGGTTTTATCCCCTTCCCCCTTCGAATCTAGTTTAAAGCCCTCTCGATGAGCCCCACCAACTCACACGCGAGAATCCTTTTCCCCCTGTGAGACAGCTGAACTCCGTCCGTCACCAGCAGGCCCGCTGCCATGTAAACCTCCCCGTGGTCAAAGAAGCCAAAATTCTGCCGATGGCACCAGCCCCTGAGCCACGTGTTGATCCGATGAGTTTTCCTGTTCCCTTCAGTATTCCTCTCCGCCACTAAAGGGATCGAGGAAAACACTACCTGTGCTCCCGATCCTCTCACCAGTTGCCCCAGTGCCCTGAAGTCCCTTTTGATTGCTTCGGGACTTCTCTCTGCAACCTCCTCACTGCCAGCCTGTATAACAGGAATAAACAGTCTACTGAGAAAGATGACTTTCTTGTTACCTTTCTAAGAGGAAAATGAACATTTCTCTTTCAGTCATAAATTCTTCTGCATTTCCATAACATGTAATTACATTATGGAGGAAAGAAAAGAGGAACACTGGTCCTGCATTATGTCCAATTTCACACTTAAGTACATGGTCATCATCACATAGAGCTTTTCTGTTGCGACTTACACAATCAGGAATGTAAGGATTACACAGAGTATATCATGTACATTGTACTACTTCCTGACAGTCTAAAATATCACAGAGCACAATAGTAGTGCCTCTCTCAGAATGACTGCTGACTTTCTTTTGTCAAACCCATGAAGATAAATCACATAAGCTTCTTAAAGTTGGAATAATAATCTTTGGTGATTAAAACAGCTGATGAAAGCTTTAGAAGTTGGCTTGTTGCCACGTACTGATTTTCTGTCATGCCAGGTAATGTTTTTTGGCCAGTTACTGGCAAAGTTTCCTTCTCAGGACCTTTCTTTTGTTGAGTCTTTGAAATAACAAGTCTCAACGCTTCAAATTTAATGAACCTATTAGATATGTTCAATCCCTCCTTAGCTGTTAAGAGTTCCCTGCAATTTTAAATTTAGTTTTTAAGTGAACAAAATGCCAATTTGTTGCAACATTCTTAAAGTCAAAGTAATTCTCTCCAAGATTTAAAGCCAGAACTTTACAGTAAACCTGCATTTTTGCAATACTGTTAATTGTCTATGATGAAGCCCAACAGCATTATTAGTCTCATTCTTATTTCTCAGCATTATTTTTAGACTTATACCTTGTAAGACAAAGAACAGAAATTAATATTGATGTTAATGTTGCAGAGTTAACATTGGTGAGTGGTAAGAAAAGGCACACATGTTCTTTGTGAATGGATTTAGTTCTATGATTAAGCCCATGGATTTAACTATAACTATATACTATAACAAATCTGGACGTTTTACATCAATCTCAGAAAAATACAGGAAAACGGAGATTTTAAAATGAAACCTGATAAAGAACATCTTTGTAGTAGCGCTTGTCCTACTTGATTTGAATTCTGTTTATTTTACCTTGTGCCCCTCATTCTAAATTGTCAAATATTAAAATAATTTTATTTGACAAAAAATTAGTTGTAACAGTTACAAGGCTTTGTAAGCTTGAGAAGAAAAATATGGGTGATTTCTGACTAGCAATTAGGATTTTAAAATAAATTAATTAAACCAGGAATTCTGTTAAAATAAAACTCAGTTAATAGTTTTTGTATTCAGGCCACCTCTCTTGCAAAGAGAATTAATGATATTGAGCTATATATAAGCTATCAGTTTCAGGATGGTATCTTTAGATTACTACAGATAGGTTTCAGAGTTATCATATTAGATGAATGGAGCAACTCACACCTTTCCAAACTTTTTTTCGTACTCTTTGCAGACTCCAGTGAATGTGCATCTGTCTTCACCATGCTTGTGTTTATTATTTTTTTTGCTAGTCAAGGCAGATTTTGTAGGTGCAGAATTGCAAAATGTTTGCTTTGTGGGTTTTAGTTTCCAACTTTCCTAATGTGATTAGTTTTCTGATGCTAGACTAATTTCTTGTTTTTTTTTCTACTGGTTTATGTCCAGATTTAGCTCTTCTAAAGTCATCTTCCTATTTTTAGAATGTTCTTTTGCCAGAATGCCCCTATTATACCGTATTATATTATAAAGATATTTATCTGCTTGCATTCATATTTTTTCTGAACCTTTAAATTCTCATATTCTTTTGGAATTGATCAAAACTGAATACATTCTCTGTCCAGTGGATTTTCTGTGTTTTAATTTCTCTCTCTGTCTACGTATAGACATTTGTTGAAAGCTTCAATTCTGTAAATTAGACTTCTGCAAGAGCATTTCCTGTACTTGTATAAATTATTTTATAATTAGTCTATCATATACAATATTTGCAAGTCAAAATTTGTACCTTATCAGATACACTTGTATGCATGTGAACATAAGAATGCAAAAGAATTATCAACAGGGAAATGAATGATAAGCAGATTTTACAGTAAATGTCTTTCCTAAAGACTTTATTTTATTTGCAGGGATTCCTTGGGGTAGTGTTCAGTAAATCAGGACCAAAGGATGTTACCACTCACGTAGAGGAATTATTAGGAAGCTATAAATAAAAGCTCTTTCCTTCAGCCTGATATATACTCATCCATTTTCAGATTTCACCATCATGTCAGTAGAATTAATAATTACAAATGGATATGTTTCTGTTTTTAAAAACTACTGCAAAATACCTGAGGGAGAAAGGGGTAATATTTTTCTGTTGGCAACTCCTGAAACAAAATTTAATGTAGGTATGGCAATACAAGCCTCTGAAAGGAACTCTGTTCTTCAATATTTGGACTTCAGCTCTACAATGTACGAGGCTTCTTTTGTGGATTTGAAGCTAGAGTTAAATTAATTTCGTTTTAGAGAGAGGGAATTCAGTAGTCAATATAACACTCACCCTGTAATATAATGCAGTACTCATCATAGTATGACTCCATTTTAGCACAATTCCAAAGCTTTTGCTTCTTATTTTTCTTCAGAAAAGAAAATTTCTTTTCTTCTGCAGCTAGAATTTTGGAAACAGACCAACCTTCCAGGTTATATTTGGAATTCTTCTGACATGAGAATATTTATTCAATCAATGGATAAATGTGTATTGTTCCTCAGCTGAGCCACAATTCCTCAAGTGTGGTGGCAAAATTATACTCCCCTGCAGTGAAATTATACTGGTGCTCTTGTTTCACATTATGGAGTGCTTAAGTGATAAACAGCTCTCCTAAGATATAATAAATACACTATCTATTTGCCTTAATGTATTTTTAATGATATTTACATACTTTTAGAGAGTGTGACATCAGAGAAAGAGGTTTGACTCAGATGATCTTGAGTTTTGGACGGTTTTGTTCTCACACATGTAGCAGCTGTTTTCTAGGCTAGATTCTTTCTTGTCCTGGACTTTGTTATCATTTGTACTGAAGCAAAGGGAATGATAGCGCTAAAAAATCCTGAATAATGCTGACACTCATATACTTACCTAGAATTTGTTTAACTAGAATCTACTATTGAAAATTTGAACCCTTCAGGCTTGTGCCTGTTACGTTGTGCTGTTTACTGCCAGGTAAGCCAAGATGCTATCGTAGCAACACAGACAATTGCTATACCCTACATAGCAAGACAAAGGCAACAGAGAATCAGAGACTTCGACTTTTGCACCTGCAAAACCTAACTAACAATAATTACCCTGCCTCAGAGGGGAATCCAAGTGTTAGAGTAGTCTAAATGTTGCATGGAGGACAAGAGCTGGTACCTCACCTTCCTATTAAGTGTGGAAGCAAAAGGGAGAGGTTAGTAGATGATCTACCTGTTCCATATGTATGTAAAGCCAACAGCAATGACAGTGTGCATTACAGACAGGAGAATGAGGTCAGTTGTCATGAAATAAGGTAGTGGAAGAAGAAATATATTTATCTGGTTGTATAGCTGAAATCCTGACAAAACTAGGATGATGTATGCTAATGAAGTCAACTGAATTTTTTCTTCAGGAATCTTTAGAAGCCTGATACTTTCTTGATTTATTTCTATATATTTCAAATGTAAGTATGAAATTTTTAGAATCTTTTTTGAAACAAACAATTCTGATTGTAATTTTAAGGAAATCCCTTGTTAATTTTTAATAGCTATGATCCAAGTAAGATTTTAATTTTGGTTACTAAATGTGTTTCAGTAAGCAATAGGAGATGGGTGTAAAAAGATAGGACATAACTTAATTTTAGAGGTCAGCACTTAAGATTGACTTAATCTTGGTGTTAAAATCCTACACGTACATCTGTATCTTGAGATACGTCTTTGGCTGGCACATTTCAGGCTGCCATTGAAATTAATTGTTCTGCTGTTCTCCCTACTTTAAGCTGCACATGCCTGTCACCTCTTACTTGCGGTTAGAGGATGTCTGAAATCTTTTTTTTTTTGTTATTGCCGTTGCGAGGTTAATTTTCAGATGAATCAGTGAGATGACCTGACACATATTGCCTGATTGCTGTGTACTGTTACAAGGACAGCAGCAGGAATATGCATCCATGGGCATTGCAGGGGCACTCTGCACCACCTGGTCACAGACTGCCAAAGCTGAACAGGAAGTAACAGCAAAAGTATTTACATGACTTTGCTTGATAAATTAACTAATCCATTTTAAGTAAATTCTTATTCAGTAAACATCAGGTTTCAAATAAGGGATATCCATTAAAATAAAGGTGATTAACCATTCTGTGTTTTAATTCTCAGACACGTAGAGACAGTTTAACAGGAACTTGTAGGTTGGAGCTCACTCCGTTCAAGATAGAGTTTGGAGGCCAGGTGCTTATTTTTAAGTTAGAGCTACCAATTGAGCAAATCCTTGAATGTTTAAATTCACATTCAGAGCTTTGGCCATGGATGCAATTTTACTTTCAAGGGCATGAAAAAGTAATAGCAGATCTGACATTTAGCTACAAATGCTAATGGCAATGCCAGCAATACTAATTTGAGTCTGAAAAGGTTTAACAGGGCCTTGGTTAATTGAACTGACTGTTTTGAGTTGCTTCTGTTTGAGCAATTTACCATTCACTTCACTGCCACTTATTGTAACTTTATGCCAGCCAGACCCATCTGTTCCATGGCACACCCTTTAAAGTATGTAATTTACCGGAAGTAGATCTATTTTACAACTGTCATCTTTCAACTAACTTAGAAAAAGACTATAGGCTGCAATTATTCAACTTTATTATGCTACCAACTCAGCATTTTAGCTTTAATGGTCTGCCAGACTACACAAACAGAGGTGTTATGGCATGACAAGAAAAAAGAGAATGCACCTAGAATTTGGAAAAAAACCCCCTCTATTCCCTCTGGACACAACAAATAGTCTGCTTTTTTTTTTTTTTTGTCTGTACTAGCAGTTATGATTAGCCATTTTGGCCATCCTCAGCACTGGCTGAGCACTTGACAGTATGTGGCATGGAAAGTATTGGACAGATGAACCTTAGCTGATAAAATGCAAATATATGATTTGTATAGTACAACTTCCATAAGAATGCTAAGGGTTGTTCATGAATGAATAAAGACCCACCTATATTTTCTGTGGCCCTCTACTGCAAGCCATCAGTAAACATTTTGATAAAACACAAAATTAAAAAATTGCATTAGGTCAGGAATATAATATTATCTATTTCTCAATCTGTTTTAGTTAAATATTTTTGTTACTAGACATTGTATCACCATAAGTGACACTGAATGATAGGAATAATCCTATATGGCAGAAAATAAAGTTATGAAGTGAAATCAAGTCAGCAAAAGCAGACAGCTAAGATGACTTAATGCTTGAGGGCATGAGGAATGGGCAGTAGATTTGTGAACAATAATGAAGCTAAGAGATTGAGTTTATTGCCAGATAAGTTTGAACTGGAAGTGAGAGAAAGTACAGGGTTGTCAGTGATTTAATCTCCGCTAAAATGTGAGTTGAAAAAAAATGGATGTAAAAACTGGGAGAAATGTAAATCTGCCCAAGATGACTGCTAACAAAACTATTTTGAGTGTGTATGTGGCATTAAAAAATGGATTGAAAATTATCTGCGTTTCATATTAAAGTGCTGTCTATTGATACAAACCTTTAAGAATAGATCATCTCTAACTCAAATCTTTTATTCCACACAAAATATCTGTGGACTAAGAGCAGTTACAGCTGTCTGGAATAGATCCACAATTCATAAGATCAATTATAAGGTCCTTCATTAATTCTTTTGTATTCCACATATGATCTCTTCAAAGACGCATTTGAACTTAAAACTTACTATTTTTATACATAAAAATTTAAGACCACTCAATATGAAGAAATGTTTTGGAGCTGGCTTTGCTATATTTTCGTATAAGCTGCATGATAAGCCTATACTTTTCTGTATCCTGCTTTCTAAGTAGATTAAATGATAAGTGGCTTGCCAGGCATTAGTGAACCTACTGTGCTGCCAATTCAATAAATCAAAACTCAGCTAGAATTCATAGCATAAGTAAATGCTTTATTTCATAGACCATGGAAAGGATCTCCTATGACAATAATTAGCTTCTATTTTAGGCTTTTTATGAAAGTCTTAAGTGTTTGCCTTAAGACACCATAGCATGTAGATGTAGTATTTTGTTGCTCCTCCTTCTGCCTTTGGGTCCAAGTTATGGTTTTCATGTGACTTTCTTCTGGGTCTAGGCAGTGACACAGAGGAGATGTGGCAAAGCCATGAGGGATCAGTTGTTACTGGTGGTTTCTGCTCTCTGGTGAGTGTGTTTGCATTTGCAGGAAGGCACAGAGCCATTGGAAGAGGTGAAGGAAAGGGAGAGAGATCAGTGTTTATACACTTTTAAGTTATTTATTTGCCCTCCATCCTGAACAGTGACAAAAAGCACTTGTCTGGGAATCCCATTCTGTTCTGCTCTTTGTGTGCCTCTCTAAAACAAGCCATGGTGTACCAGGCATCTAATGATGAAACAAAGTTCTTGAGTTAAAAATGCAAACACAGCCAAATCTTCATCCTAACATCTGGCCACTTGCCTTTCTGAAATCAAAAAAGCATTTCTGCTTCCCACAGCACGGTACCTTTCTTTTCCTTCCTTTTCTTTTTCCTCTGTCCTGTATGGCTTCTTGTAAACAGATTCTACTTACCTGGTTTCGAGGGGGAATTTATTGATAAAAATTAACACCCAGTAGCTGAGACTCCCATGTGTCTGGAAAGACTTTTTTTGTGATTATTTTTCCATGCAATTTTTGAAAGTCCATTTTACTCTAGTCAATTGGATTCGATATGATTCTGTTGCCTTTTCTTTTATGCTGAGACTTTAACATAAACAGGGGATGCAGTATCTGGGAAATGGAGGCATCCATAGTTATCTTGAAGAGATGACAAAATATTTCCCCATTTGCTACAAGAAATATGAAAAACTATAATCTGAAGGCCTTTTTGTTGCATGTAAGTAACTAAATAAATTGTGGTATCTGGCCATGGTTCTTCATGACCACTATGCAGAAAATAGCACCCAATATTGTCTCCTGAACAATGTTCTCAGTCCAAACTCCAAGAGACCTTACATTATTTGCCCTATTCGTTTTTCCAAATCCTGCCTGTTCAGAGTTGCCTTCTTTTGAACTGAAAACCCAGAATCAAAAATTAGGAAATCTGGTTTCTAATGTCCACTGTATAGCATTCAGGAAATTATTTAACCTATGTATGCTTCAGATATTACAGGTAAGCTAAGCTTAATTCAGTAAAGATCTCTGACATTTTACATAGATACAAATGCAAATGTCATAAAAAATAATAATAGAGCAGTCTGTTTTGATATTTTGCAATGAAAACACCAGTTAGAAATGACAGACTAAGAAGACATTATCATGTAATTAAAGTTATGATTTACACTAGTAAAATAAAATTCAAGTGAGATGTCATAATACAAGTCAGACGTCACAGGGGATCTAGTATGGGAAGTATGTAACCTCTCCTGCCTTGATATCTCCCCTAGTCTGATTCTTCAAGTGATAAAGATCTCTCACTTCCTAGAGCAATGAAGTCCTCTAATCTGATACCTTACCCAGCTGCTGTCAGCCATTGTCCCCATTCTTCTATAGAGACAGTACATTTCTTGGAGCAGGGCTTATCTTTTTTTTTTTTTTTTTTTTTTAAAAATCTTCCACTTTTGTATTGTTCTTAGTATAAAGGTTTCTAGGAACTCACAGATGTGATGGTATTTCGAAATAGATAAGAACACATTGCACATACATCCTTCCCACATAAAGTTTATTTTGATATTTTGTCAATAGAGTGTAAGTATTCAGTTGTCCACATATATTTTAAAAAAAAAAAGTCACACCTTTTTTGAAGTACAATTAATACTCTGCTAGAGGAAAAGAGCTCACGGTCTCAAAAATCCTGCCATGTCAGGTATTGGCATCACAAAGAAATGAAAGAATTCAGGTTGCATTCTTCACTCTATCAAAGTGTATGAGTCTGGCTCTTAGATGCCGACTGTGCAAGAGGCCTCTGTGAGTAGTAATGATTTTTATCCTATTTCCTTTTAAGTTTCTGTCTGTCAGTGCTGACTTACAGCATCTGTTCACATGCTCTGGATCTTGTTTGCTAACACACTATGAGGCTGAATACAATGCACCTGTCCTTTTGGCTTCAGAAGCCACATTAAAAAAGGGAGAAAGATGAAAAAGATGTCACAATGACTTACTAACATTTCTATCTGAATCATAGTAAATTATAGCTGATGTATTTTTTTTGAGAGTTCTTATTATCCAGTATTATTTGAATGAGAAAAGGAGGAGGAGACTGCACTGGAGCGTATGTGTATGGTCTCTCCTCTGTGGTGGTTTGACAGTCCTGCAGTCCTTTTTTTTCCTTTGTCAGTCTCATTAAGTTTTGCTGTTTTCTTTTAAAGTAAACTTAATGTGTCTGTCACCTATCAGTGTTTGATTTCCACCTGTGAAATTTTTTTGCCTTCTATGAAGCATTAAGTATTAGTGCAGACAGTGCTCTAATTGGCATCATTGATGTTTTTGGGGGACAGCCCTTAATTGTGCTGCCCAGCCCCAACCTGGACCCATGGACCCCAGGGGCCTGAGGCTCCAGGTGAGCTTAGGCCTCAGCCCTTGCCTGAGCAGAGCTGTGGGCAGACTTGTGTCTTGTCCTATTGTGCTGGTCCTGATTGGATTTTCTGGGCTCACCTCAGACCTGACTGTCACCTTCCCTGTATTTGATGATTACCACCCCTGCCCTGCTCAGGTCCTGGGACTGTGCCCTGCCAGTGAGGGCACTGCTCTGCTTTCTTCTGGGGTCACCCCTGGTGACTTCACCTTGTGGAACAGCCCCATTCTTGCTATGTCTAGCATGGCATACAATACTGTAATAATTATATCTTATTAATCCAGAATGATGTGTAATGAAAAAGTAAGAATGTTGTAGAATCAATCCCCTATCCTTCAAATGTTGCACATTTGCTAACATTTTGTAGATGATATTAAAAAAAAACTTAAATCTGTGATGATTTAAGTATATAAGCCAAAGCTTTATGAAAAATCTATGAAAAATTTTCAGCATATAAGCCCTCCATTAGAAGCCTGTATGCTTCAAAACTTGTGTATATATTTCCCCTATTTTGCCTATGCCAGCAAGAGAGTGGATAGACTCTTACTTACTTCAAGCTGTAAGTGGCACAGAGGAAGCCAGAATTGCCTGCAGTTACCTGCCTGGGAACTGACCTGGTGGTAGTGGGAAATATAAATTGGCTTCTTACACCAGTTACCTTTCCCTACATATTTTAAAGGTACTGAGGCAGAAAATATGAGAGTCCAGTCTTAGTTCTACCCCTTCACATTGTGATGGAATCCTTACCCTTACTCCTTGGGACATGGAGTGGATGGTAATTGAGGCAAAACACAGACTGGTAAAGTAGTTTAATAGAGGCAACTATCATTTGGGTAGAGAGGGACCAAAGTAGTTAAAAACAGTCTTCTAGAGGATGATACTTGGAATAAGTAATTGCTTTGACTTCTAAGTCAGATTTCATAGTGATTTCATTGTCCTAGACTTGGTTATATTAAAAAATGTTTGAAGAACACATATGCTTTCTTCCCATATTTGGTGGATGGATCAAAGTAGGGATTGCTCAGCAACTTCTTACTGGGCCTTATGGCAGTAAGGAGATTTGAGAATTTTTCATGCTGGCACAGCAAATTCAGCACGTTAGTTGCAAATGGGTTTGAAATTACAGCCTTTTCACTTAGAGAGGAAATCTTTTAGCATACAAGACCTGCTGAAGTAGTGGATGTGAAATGGATCCTTTCTGTTGCACAATTCCTTCAGCAAGAAATAGTTAAATGTTTCTGCTGCACAGGCTCTGAGGCTCCTGAAAAAGGGCATCTCACAGCATTTCTATCTGTATCCAACATGGGGAACTGAGGCCAGCTATCCAATCTTTCCATCATCACTACTGTCACTCACATTCTGAGATGAAACAAAACTAGAAAAACGAAGAAGAAGTATAAAAGACTTGAACTGCATTTGAGACTTATGTCAAAAATGTTTCAGTCCTCAGGTAATTTGCTCAGTTCTGGCTCCTTTCGTATTTACTTCAAAGCTTCAGTGAAAATGAAAGGATAGAAAATGGTACTTAGGTTTGCAGATAGCTGTAGTCACATTCTTGTGACTCGATCTTGCCTTGTTGAAGGGCATCTTCCCCTTAAAAGTTAGGAGCTGTCTACACATCTTGAGGAAATGTCTTACATCAGGCCTAGTCAAGGATACAACAGACCTAGTAAGTCATGGGATTTGTATCTGTTTTCCTATGACATACTACACTGCAAATTAATATAAATCAATAAATTAAATTGGTTTACCTAAAAGTAGCATCTGCTTTTATTAGAAAATAATTTATTTGATCAAATAAAAAGTTCATGCACAAACTTAAAATCAATGAAAAAATTATATAATTCGCAGGATGCATCAAATAAAGTTTCATGTTTTCTATGTATGTCAGTTTGCACAGGCAATCTTTATCTAACATACTGCAGCCCTGTTCTAAGCCTGCCATTAATTTTAAAAAGAGTGATTGAGTTGCAATATTCTGACATGAGACCATAAATGTGAAATGCAGGACACCCCCCTCACCCCGCCATCTACATCTCCTACTGTCAGCATGGGGTAACCCTTATGGGGACCTCTTCCTTGTTTAGTACAGAGTAGACCTCTTTGTTTCACCTTCTCACTCTTATTTTCCATTTGTCTCCATTTCATAGTCTGCAAGAATGGGATACTTAGCTGGTTCAATGCTACTGTGTTGCATATAAACTGGCTTATTTAGCTCTCTTGCATAGCTTTCTGGTACTGTCTGTAGTAGCTGAATGCTAACAAGCGTGTGCTGTGGATGATCGAAATGATTTGTCTGGTCTTGTAAGTTGGCAAAGTGTAGGTGAATTTTCATTGAGATGACTAGAGAGATTTGCATGATGAAAGGGGCTCTTCCACACAAGTTTATAGTGTTTGTGAGAAAGTCCAGAGGTGATAGAATATCGGAACAAAATGTCATATGTGTGAGAAATACATGTGTTTGTGGAGAGAGAGAAAGAAAACATTGTTATATTATCATGGTTGGATGGCTTTAACTGGTTAACATGGTTGGATGTAGCTGAAGTTTTACAAAAGTACCCATCCTGAGACAGGCACAGGTGGCATTTGCTCAAATGTTTTAAGGGATTTAAAATAGTAAATGTTATTTAATCTTGTTATTTAATCAAACATCTACATGTTGATGTTTGTCATAAATTGTTTGGGGAATGTCCAAAGCACCAAATTGTGGCCAAGCATTGAATTGCATAAGGCAATGCCTAATGTTTTGAAAATCTCATTTTAACGTAAAAGCTCACTTCATACTCAAGAATGGCTGCCCACACTTTATAGCTTAGTTTAAAAGGGCAATAGAGAAAAGTTGAAGTATTGCATAAAACATCAGCAATGCTTCACCTGATTTATCAGATCAATAAATGGTTAGCAATCTTACCTTAATCAGTAACTTGAGATGTAAGGTGAGGAACAGGGACTGTCTTTAGCATACAATTTGCATTGTACTTGGTACTGGGGGTGCTTGTTGAGGTTTTGGCCTCTGAGAATTTTGGTATTTATCATTACTATAAATTACAGAGCTAGTTTTTTTGTTTGATCAGTTCTGCTCACCATCAGAAGTGCAGAATGCCTAGAAAAGACTTGCTCAAGGAGGGCACATGAAGTTGACTCTGAGAGACAAAACATGCTAGACTCTATATTTATTTGTTTCAAGTCTCCTAATTCTCTTGAATTCTGCCTGGGTTGCCAGTTCACAGTCAAAATGTTATATGCTTTTCCAATTAATAATGATGTTCATGGCTTTTGCTAGGAGAAGTAAGGATGGAGATGGAAGTTTCTTTCTTTCACTGTCATCTGCCATGGATGTGTGAAGGGACTTTCACATTTCACCTTCAGTCCTGGCAATACCGGTTTCAGGGATGAATGGTTTCACAACCTGTGAACTGTATCCAAGACAGTATTGCTTCTTGACTCTTACTGTAGTGCTAAACTAAAACACTTTTTAGAAAATTAGAGTTTTTGTTGTATGCTTACATCAGGTGGCAGATGGTATACATGCTTTGTGAGTAATATAATTTCCATGCTTCACTACAGCACAGAAGTCAATTACTCCACGCCACCTCTGAGTTCCAGCATTTGGTTGTTGACAAAATATTCTGGTAGAATAGAAAGAGCGGGGCTGCCATTTTTGGGCAGAGTCCTCAGAAACTAGGAGATTGTGTGGCATGGGACATCACACCTTCATTTAACCAAATTAAAGTTTGGGGCAGAATATCTGCTGATTATGGGGAAAGTCATTATGTTGGTGATAGTGTTGACTCTAAAGTTTCACACCCTAGACAGGACACATCCCTAGTGTCAGTGACTCCTTGTATTAGAAGTAGTTAAACTGTTTCTTTTTGCTGTTGCAATGAGCAAAATCTCAGTATTGATTTTACTCTGTCTACAATTGTAGCTAATGGAGCCTTTTGCTGTAATTTACTTTCTATATTCCATGGCTCTTGACCTGTATTTATTCTACATTAGTTTAGGCACTTAACTGAATCCTAGAAGCCTGTCTGTCCTGGGCTCCCTTTTGCTGTTCCATCATTAGAGAAAGCTGCTGAACTCCTCCCTGCCCCTGCTCCCCCTCCAAAATACCTTTGTAAATCCCATTTCAATCAACTGGACATCTCTTATGGACTTCAGTGAAAACAGCATCAGGACCCCTATATACCTAGATTACCAGGCTTAGAAAAGCAGGAATTGCCAGCATGTTTTACATTTCATGGTGAAAAATCAAGTACAGAGACTTAATTTGTGCAAATATCTAGTCTTTCCTTAATACAAGAGTACTCATGTGAATATAAATGGAGATTTTTCTCTATGAGGATTTAACCGTTCTTGCTAACTTTGCCACAGTAACATTTTATTTAAGAAACAATCTAAATGCCCCTTCTCATCAAGATAAATAGTTGAGTGATGTGAGCTGCAGGGGCTGCTTTTCCAGGGAATCACTCAGTTAACATTTGTACGACAATCTGTATCCTTTGTATCCATCACTTTGAACTGAACGCAAAATGAAACTGTCTCACCCTTGGACAGAGGTAGACAGTTTTTTCTCTTTTACCATCCCTAAGACAAATTAGGAATGTAGGAAACCTTTCACTCTGAACAAAATGATGATTATAGCAGGTAACAGGACCTCACATTAATCAGTGCTTTCAAAGAAAAGGCCTCGACCTGTGCCCTTTGTCTAGTCTACTGGTAGGTACGTTTTTTTTCCCCAGTTTCTTTCAGTGTCAGAGCATTCTCTTTCTCTGTAATACATTCTCTTGGAAAATGTTTCTCTTTTCAGGCAGTCCTTCTGCATTGATCAAAACCCCTCCAGAAAGCCACTGTAGAAATCTGAACTTATAATGATGTTCTTTTATATTTTCTTACAATGAACAATGGCTCTCTCAATACTAATGGCAACAGTACATAGACAGAGGCAAAAGTGCAAAGAGTTGGGGGGAAATAGCCATTATTTGCAAGACCTGATGTTTCATGTCCTGAAAAAAAATCCTGTCTTCTGCAGCCAAATCTTTACTACCTCTTGTTGAAAACATTCAAGGCCTTTGCAAACCAATGCTGAGATGAGGAAAGATAAGAGTGGATTAACATTTTTCTTCTTTTTGCAAGAAAACATTACTGACAATTAGATGGCAAAAGATCTTAGTTCTCCATCCCCCCTGAGTAAAAAGAAAGAGAAAACATTCTGCTTGATAGCCTTTTTTGGTTTGCTGGCCTTGACCTTTAAATCAATTATCCCCCAAACATCAAGCTTGAGAGTAAATGAATGGAACTGAATGTGGCTCCACTGAATAGGAGACTCCCTCTACTGACCAAAATACAGATTGCCAGATGAAATAAAATGCTTGTTTAAAAAGGGGGCACAAAACATAAAGAGAGAATGTCACACTTTGTCAGTCTGGTCAGATTTCCTCATCTTTAAAGTATCTTTTTTTAATTAATGTATTTAAAATTTAAGCAATGCAGACAGTGAAGGAAGAAGCGTTAGGCAAATAGTGTAATGACACCCTTTATCAAACATTTAGAAACAAGACTGCCAATAAGCTTACCTGTTTTACTTAGTGTTCATGAATGCTAGTCTGCCTGATGCTTAGCTCCAGTTGAATTCAGTTGATACTCACTCAGCAAGGAACAGACTTCAGTTTCATAGTGAAAAGAACATTTTACTAGGAAGACAAAGAAGCATCACAAGTGATTTCATTGGGGAGTAAAAAGGGTGCAACGGCTTAGAAAGTACAACCAGAAAATAGGCTGCTGCAAGAAGATGTGGGAAACTTTGAGTTCCAGAAGGGAACTTTAAATCTAGCCCTGGAGTGAGACACCCAAACCTCCTTCACTGGCTTTACATTTAAAGTCTGCCATTTCCATGGCTTAAGTATTTTTATTGCATTGGAAGGTGTGACAGATATTCTCAGAACTAGGAGTCAGTAGATGGAGATTATTATTTTCATAATATTACCTCAGTCAGTGGATATATCATTGTTGCAATTTAAATTGAAGCTTGCTTGTGGAATAACAAACATGACAAATCAATTCTGCCTTTATACCAAGATGAATATTAAAATGTATATTTGGCTCTAATATTTTTTGTTGCCTCAGTACTTTACCCTTTTAGAACTACAAAAAAGCAGTTCTTGGAATGCATGAAAAATTTTAGGCAATTTTAGTAAAGATTAGAGAGTAGACAAAAGAAGATAAACAATAAATAATTGTTCATTAGCTAGGTAAAACCTAATGGGCTGGTTGCTGGTATTGATATATTAATAATGTACTCCAGTAAGTAAAGGCAATGGTGGAGCTTTAAGCAACTGATAATAGTGGCAATTTAAACCTTCCGAAGCTGTTCATTAGGTTCAAGTGCCACAGTGGAGTGTGAGGCCAAAGTGAGCAGGAAGGGAAACATATGGCAGGCTTGTACAGATGGGAAAACAGAGATGGAATCATTCAAGAAAAGCTGATGCAGCTATTCTGGCACGAAGGTCTGCTTCAGAAAGGGGGAGCCAGCTAAGTGATCAGAATTTCTCAGTATTTCTGACATTGTGCCTCTCCTTAGCAGATCAAGTGCTCCCCACAAAAAATCCTTAGCTCCTTGCTGCAGGCAAAACCAGTCTTGACTTGGGGATTTTCACTTAATTTAGCTATTGCTAATTAATGTAAACTTTTAATTACCGAGTCGGATATTGAAGAAAAAAAAGTAGATGTAAACAATTGAATGAACACTTAGGGAATCACCTTTCCTTCTCCTTTCCCAGACTCAACTTCAGTCAAACACCTCTCCTTCACCTTCACAGTCTCTCAACATTCCTTGTTTTTGCAGCACGTAACACTCAGTATGTCCCAATCTCTTTGGCGAGGTGATGGGCAGCGCAGGAGGCCGAGGTCACCGTATAATGATTTCTTTCTGCTGCTCCTTGCTTCTTGTTTTCCTCCACTGCTCCTTGCTTCTTAAGCATTTTCATTTGCTCTGGCATGGATTGCCTGTGGGCAGCAGTCTGGGGGGGATGTCTCTGCCCCGGTATGGCCCCATGTTGCCTATGGGCTGCCATTCCTCAGAGACATCCTTTCTCTGGCATGGAGCAGCTCCTTCAACAGCATATCTACAGGTGTGTCCCCCACAATGTCTCCTTCCATGTGTTGTCTTTGTTTCTCCTCCTCTGTTTTTTCTCCACAATTCTCTAAACACATCTCTTACTTACATGTGTCATCTTGTTCTCCTCTCACATGTCTCCTGCCCCTTCTGGCTGCTACTTTCTTAAATATGTTTAAGCAGAGGCACCACAAGCTCCCCAGCTGGTGAAAGTTTTGGCGCACAATGGGCTGTTTCCATCTGTTCCCGAGCTGTCTGGAGAAGGTGAGACCAGCACTGGTCGTGGCCTCCTCCCACACAGGACACCCTGCAGCCCCCTGCTGTCTAAACAGTGCCAGATATGCCCAACACACTCCTTGGTCAGGATTTCCTGGGCAGACACATTATTTTTAGTGGCAAACAAGGAATAAGGTTTCATGTACTACTAATAAAACACCATCATGGTATAGTTTAAGCATTTAGATTTATATGGAAGTAACTGTCCTCAGGTCTCATAGCTCGTAGTACTATCTGATGTATTAAAACATCTTAAGAAATTGCCTTGCGTAACAATTCAGTTATTATTAATTATAATAAGCAAGCAAGCATATTTTGACTATTTTGAACTTTCACAGTTTGTACCTTTGCATTCCATTTTCCTGCAAGCAAAAGAAATACAGACTTACTGGAAAGCTAAGATTCTGATGTGATTCTGGAAACATTATAAAATAATCCTAATTATGGAAACAGTATTTTGAAACATGGTGATGGCCAACATAATTTAAAACATTTCTTGCCTTCTGACTCACTCACTTGTGTCCTCTTTCATTCTTTTAAAGAATCTTCCAGACAAAACAGTGTTGTACTATTCTGAATTTAAGACTCTTCTTTTTTTTCTTCAAATGCGCTATAGAAAATGACTTTCTGGTTATTTACAGGCTAAGCCTTGAGTTGACATGTTGTCCCCAATATTCCTCAGACACACTCCTGAGTGGTCTTTTAGGAACCTTATCTATGCATGCCCACCTGCCTCTTCTCCCAGAACTCACAATCCCTTCTCATCCCGTTTGCTCCTCCTGCTCTGTTACCTTTTGTTGCTGTTGTTCCTCCTGCAGATCTTGCTGCTGTCATGGGTTAACCCCAGCCAGCAACTAAGCCCCACACAGCCGCTCGCTCACTTCCCTGCAGTGGGATGGGGGAGAAAATTAACTCTATCCCAGCCGAAACCAGGACAACTGCCAATGCTCCTGCTCTTCCTGCCAGCTGCCCATTTCTTTCGTGTTCATATTCAGAAGAATTAAAATGACTGCATGTACATGTAGCATGTGATCTTGTATATAATCATGGATGTGAGAGTTATAAACATTTCACCCCCTTCAACGCAAAGTTGACTGTCTTCAGGAGTTTGTTTTGGCTTCTATGTTTGTACTTTTATGAAATATGATTTAGGAAAAAAACAAGAAGTAAGAAGGCACTTCAAACTGGGGCCATGCTCGGATAGCCTTCTCTTCAGGTTCTCAATATCTGCAAAGTTCTGCGTTTGTGTGGGAAAATCTGAAGGCAGCAGGAGGTCATGGATCAATGCTAAGGGAAAGGGACTCGAGCTGAGGTAAATTGCCTGAATTGCCAACCTCGCAGAGATAGATTTAGCATTTCTAGTGGCAAGAGAGAGACTAGCTGAATTGCTAAATCAGCAGTTTGATTACTGCCTTATGGTTATATGGATTTAGTGTAAGCATATTTAGCAAATTGCTGATTTAACATTTAGCAGGCCATAAAGTAAATAATGTGCCAACACTGCAGTTAAGACGGCTGCAGAGCAGGCACAAAGTGAGCAGTTATCTCTAGGTCAGTTTTGAAACTGACTCACCAGGAACACTGAACAGACAGCCTGGACAGAGTGAGAAAGTACAAAAAACCACAGATCATGGTGATTTGAAAGGATAAAAAGGCACCTCAAAGACTAAGAGATGAGACCAGCAGAAGAGCAACATTGAAGACCTTGGAGTTCAAGCATCAACTGCTATAGAGGCAAACACCGTTTTCCTGGCCACCTCACCACATCAGGTGGGATGTCTCTGCAACCTTGTGCTGTGATTATGGAATCCAAAGGCCAACAGAGGGGTCTCATGTCTTTTGTTTTGCCTCAAATTAAATGAAGCAATTTCAGGTAAATTAAGTTTCCAGAACAAAGTTAGGTAGGATGTAATAATGAAAACTGATGTCAACTTTAGCCTTGAATAATGCAATTGAATAATAATCCATAAGCATAATACTGGATGATGAATTCATGTTTACAGAGAAAGCTGACTTTCCAATATTTTAATCTTTCAATCTTTTTTATCTGCAACATAACAGGGCTAAATGAGAATACAAATGCAAATGTTATGATCTTCTCCACTTTGGAGAACCATTACATTTATCAAGCATATTTTTTGATGTCAGCGCAAAACAACATAGCATAATAATTCCTCTGAGTTTCCTCTAATTTTTCCTGAATGTCTGTAATGCTGTTTTGTCTTTTCATAGATATTTTGTATGATTTCTTCTTTATGCTTTTGATAAGTTAGTATTCTTTCAGAAAAATCTTTATGACCAGGAACCAATGCAAGAATCATAAGCTGACAAAGATAATTTATTTTTATCTTTCTCCACCTGCCCTGCTATTGAGAAATTTCATGGACTACAGAAATTTGTTTCTGATGTTTTTATAGATTCCCCACTGAACATAAAGTTTTTCAGATTCTTACTTTCTGCAGTGAGAGGAAACAGCAGAGGATGATGTTCCTTCCATAAAAATCTGTGAAGAAAATAGTATCATAACTGGGCCCATGCCATGAATCAGAATCCAAATGTAAATATTCTTCAGACTACAGGTGTGCTTGAGTTAAGGATTTTAAAATCAGCCTATCTATCTCATACTAAATTATCTTTTCTTTGGAACTGTATTTATACGCTTCCACATACCTGCCTGCAGGCATTGTTTGAATTTTGCATGCGAAATGTAAATCTCTGGAGTCCATCAGACTATCCCGCTAGCTGTGATTTGTCTGAGTGGCCATTACTGCAACTGCATCTGTTTGGCTTTGCAGCTTACATCAATCCCTGTAACTGATCTGGGAAGAAGCAAAGTCAAAGTATAATTTTCTTCAGAAGCAGTTAATAAGGAACTGTTAGGAGGATTCAATAGCTGCTATTGCCTGCCAGGCTTGGCATCAAGGACAAGTGCTTGAGGAATAAGGCAAATAAATCTATGTCTCCTAAGACTCTTAGCATCTCTGACTAAACAGGTCCTTCTGTAGCTATGCATACTTAAGAGTTTCCCTGGTTTATATGTACTCCTTTGAAATGTCTTCAACGTTCTGGGAAAAGACCCACCCTGAGTAGCATGTTCTTGCAAAGTATGAGAACCTTGGAAAATTTTGCTTACATTTATTTTGTATTTTAAAATAAAAAGAATGGGTAGGGAGAAAATGGCACATCCGTAAGTCAAGTCGTCAGATTTTAATGAGTAAGCTTGTTATTTGCAGTGTAACTGGATATTAAAGGTATAGATTTTAAGTTTAGGTCAGTAAAGCTTAGCTTTTTAAATTGCTTTTGCATGCTTTTGAACAAAGTGTGAATCCAACAGGGTCTCATGTCCATTATATCATCTGGCTTCCCATCGCCCTTACTCTTTCACTTGAAGGAATCAAGTTTCTCATTCATGGGAAGAAAAAAAAATCCCTTCAAGTAGCTGTTTTTAATTAAAACATCCTTTTTTTTTAATACAGACACAAATGATAGAGAAAAACATAGCTATGGTTAGTAAATGCCATTTCCACAAAAACTAAAAGATGCCTTACTGACTGAAGTAATAAGAGTTTTTTGTCTCTATATTTTTCTTCATAAAAATGTTCGTGCTATCTTAATGGGCTGTGATTGTGTCAGATGAAAGACCAAGATGAACAGTGTCTAAAATTTGCAGTTTCAGTTAGGGAAGTAAGTCTGAAAAACTTTTATTCTGGTCATACTTTTAAAACCCTGACAGATGCAGTTCTTTTAACATTCTCATCTGACTTGACCTTACACAGTGACACAAGATAACCTGATACTACTAATGGGAATTATTCTGTAGGTATAATTGTTTCCAAGAAAGTCTATGTAGTTAAAAACTTTCATATAAAATCTGCAAGATATTTTATATAAGTACCTTAGCAAATGGCTTGTCAATATGTGAAGTGTAAAATATTCTTTACTCCAAAGCAATCAGTGGTTCGGCTATGAATTTTCAATAATGTTATTAAGAAGAGAGTTTAAAAAAACAGCCATATGTAAACAGAATATGAAACTAAAGCACAAAAGTTAGGCGTTTTCACATTTGGTAATATATACGATTTAAACTCTGGAGATCTTATCTGGATTCTAGTTTGCTAGTTAGTACTGTCTTATGGGGTAATAGAATGATGGTAGCAAACTGACCGACCTGCATGGCAGAACATGCTGTAGGTATGAGCTAGTCCTCACCTTGCTCAGTGCAGGGTTATGAAATACAAAGTCACCTCCAATGGGTCTTTACCAAGTTCTCTGCCGACTGTAATAATAAGTAATATAAGGCCAAGAGAGCAGGTCTAATGCTTTGCCATGGTCAATTCTTAATTTAAACACCATATCTTTTAATTTTGCTGTCTTACTTTGTGACAACTAAAACATTCTACTTTTTTTCTGCTTTATATTTTTTCTGTAGTCACTTCCCTTCTAGTTTAGTAATTCCTACTTCCAGCAGCCCTTAACAATACTAGTAAGACCACAACTACTCATCATACATTAAAAATATCACTAACATTCCCTGTCATCATACTGACTTACATTTAAAGCCAAAACAGGAGTCTGTGGAGAGTCTACATTTTCTCCATTAGGGGGAATCCTTGCTCTATCTTCTTCTGAAGGTTTTCATTTCTCCCAAAGCACTTTTAAGTTATTTTTCTCCTTAAGAAATGCTGAAGTCTGTAGTTCTGTTTCTGAAATGTGTGTTTAAAGTAGCGGTCAGATCACTGATGCTTTGAGTTTAACAATTCAGTGTGTGCAAGAGGAAGACTGACTTCTGTTGATCCGTGCAGAGCGTACAGTTCGTGTTCTCTTCTGTACATAATTAGCTGTTGCATGAAAAGCATAGTCCTTGCACAGAAATGTCAAAGAGTTTAAAGACTAAATCAATACAATAGACTCTTTTCAGAATCTTTCACTTTTTGAGAGAGTCGACTTAGTGAAGAATTCAGTGGCAGCTACCATAAAAGTTCTTTCTTCCACAAACTTTCATTTTTAGCTGAATCTGGTCCCATCACTTGAGCTGTTAAAAATATTCTGCAGCCAAAGCAATATTCATATAGAGCTTATTTGCTTAGACAGTTTGAAAAATATAATCATTTCTGAAAAGTCCATTCAAAATCAGTGTGATGGTGGTGCATCCTAAGAGGGATACTAAAATTTAGCCTTGACGAAAGATTTTCACCTTCTAAAAATCTGAAATCATGGAAAAGAACTGGAGCAAAATCACTACTTTTGGATAGCTGTAAGGTTTTCTTTTTTGTTCCAAAAAGCAAAAGATCATTCACTGCTTCGTGCTGTATTCTTCTGAGAATGGGAACTGGGAAACCTTTGCCGTGCACATTGTGTTGTTTTTTGTGAGTTTGGGGAGATATTTGAGAGTTAAATATGTCTGTGGGGAGCAAAGTTGATTTTATGAGGACAGAGTGAGCAAAAAAGAAAGAGGACACCAATGGTGGAGATGGTGATTACATCTTTGAAAGGGAAGTGCTATTTTTTGGGGAAGGAGTCTTCCATCTTCCTCAAATAGCAAGCAATACAAAGCTGCTGGGGGAGGACCCAATTAAAACATTAGAAAAGCAATTCTTGCTGACCTTTATCAGCTTCGAGCTATCAGATGCTTCTTTTTCATCTTCCATTTTCAGCATGAGTTCTGCCATGGTTTGAGTGATTTTTTAATAAGGAAATCATAAAAGGGGCAGGAGGAGTCAGGTCACACCAGAAGTCAAGACCAGAGGCAGGAAGGAAATGTGAAGGAAGAGGGTCTGGCAGCAAATAAGAGGCAATCATAACGAATGCAGTTCAGTGCAGAGGTGAATAGACATGAGTTTATTTGAAATCTAGGAATACCTAACAGAGCAGCTGAGGTCTTGTTTGGTCCAGGGGAATTCATTAGAAGTGACGGCACAAAGTAAAGGTGAGGAAAAAGCGAGGGCCGAGTACCCTGCACAAGAAAAAAGCCACGGTCTATTCATTTTTTTGAGATAGTCAGGCATCTTTTCTTTAAAAACAGAAACAGGAAGCTATGCGTAAAGCAAATAGTGAACTATTTGTGAACTCTCAAAGCTGTAAGAGAAAGAGCATTAACAACTGCTTCAGCTGGAGGATTTGTGGCACTTATGTCTTCAGATAAGAGATCCTGGCCACTGAGAAAACAGCAATACCATTAAAAATAATGTAACAACAAAATTATTTGAACACAGGTATGATTTGAAAAAAAAAACAAAACCCCCAAAACCCCCAAATTTAATCTACATGGTGGCATAGTGATGCTTTGAGAATTCTAAATCTTGGCTGCATTATAAGCTATGTGACCTCAGAGTTTTTATACTTATATGATGGAGTCCATATTCGTTTTGTAAATTGAGAGACATATAATTTAAGGAGTGACGCTACAAAAATGAGAGTTGTGGCAATATATTTGTCTCTTTCTGTACAAATCGTTGTAATGGCACTGCCGTGATGTATATGAAATAGATATGGTAGTAAGGGTAGTAAGACACTACTTCTGGTGGAAAAAAAAAAATCACATTATTTTCCAATTTCAATGAAAACAAATTATAATTTTAGTCTCATTTATCTAATTTTATTTTCTGGTTTGTTTTTTCTTATATTTCTTTTATTTTTCCTACAGCATTTCCAGAGGAAGAAATGACTGTCTGCATTAACAGCTCATATCTTCTCTTTTTACTAGCAGTTCTCTCCATAAGTCATTAGTCTTTTCCAAGCAAATGGGCCTTTGGTGATTCGGTATATGGAAATGTGTCCATCTGAGTCAATATTGAATCAGTCTCCCTGCATGCTGACATGGTGCCTGAATCTGGTTAATGACATGGCACACATGTCAGTACTTAATTAATAATAAATAATGGTGTACAAAGGCAATGTGCTGATACAGGCACTGTGTGTAGCTCAGATGAGATGTATAAAACTGAGATCTTGCATTCTGTTTGACAAATCCTTGTGATATAGGTAGTAACCTATTTTCTCACTGATTTCAGGGACACCTGTCATTTTTCTGCGCTGTTAGAGTTCCCAAATGTTCAGAAGTCTGGACCTAAGTGCCTTTGAACAATTTAATCCCCTTTTCATTTTGTATTTCTCTGGTTACTTTTAAAACAGAGATGAAGAATGTTTAGCCAGTGCTAGAATTAAACTTCAAAATTCTCTCACAGTGTATTTAATGGAGTCTTAAAAAGACATATATTGAAGTGATTACTGAAGCGTTACAGGAATTTATTTTAATAGTCATTTTAATGGGCTGTAGTTTCAGCTACATTCCCCATTATCTTCTTTTCCAGTTTCTGAATATCCTTTTAGAAACTGGAGTTTACCCTTATGTTTACTGTTATGCTGTAAGGGTACTTATGTATGCACTTTGACTTTTTCTGGGTATTTCTTTATCCACTCACTTGACCTGCCACTCTGAGCCCCCTCCCTCTTGGTGGCAGTCTTCTGGAGAGACCGTTCAGAAATGAACACTCATTAGCTCTGCTATAAGTATGCAAGGCTCTGCAGAAAGGGTAACGTTGCCTAGAGATTTTAACTATTTTTTTTTTTTTTAGAACTGTTTAAATTCAAGAACAACAACAAATTTCCTTTGTTTCAGATCCAGTGGCAAACTGGATATTGCTTCTGGCATTATGAAAACAAGCAGCTGCCAGGCAGGATACTCAACTGTTGCCTTAACTGATGCCTAGCAATTCTGTCGCGATCCCAAGGGAGGTTTCTGGAGTTAAAGATGGCTGAACTTTAGCATAGGCCATCTCCTTAGCAGTCAGACAAAATAACATCAATGACAATGCAGTGACTCAAAATCAAAAGCTCATATAAAAAGATAGTATTTAGAACCAGGAGTATATGTATGAAGAGAAGGAACAGACACTTCCTTTGAGGTTTTGATTGCACTTACTTTTTGATGGTCTTAGTATAAAACCCAGGGAAGGCCTTCCTCAAGTTTTTAATGGATCAATTTACTTGTAATATGGGAAGAAACTTAGTCTGCTGCTTGCACTTAAATAGGAGGCCTTTCATTGTGTTGCTGCGGGTAATTGATTGGTAGCACTGAAATGGAAAACTCCCAAACATGCAGTACTACAGAAAACAGCTTGATTAGTGGCGTGTGTGACCCTCTACATACACGCAGTAGACGTTTTCATGAATAGTATACAGGCATAACCAATATATGCTTTCAGAATTTGATGATGTTGCTTTTTGAAGCATGTATGTACCGCTTTTACGAAATGCAAGCCCAAGAATGGGAAGATTAATGATTAGGAGAACTATACTTATCTATGTTTTCATATCACTGGCAGAGTACTGATTTTCTGCCTTATTTTCTAAATTATTTTGTCTTGCTCTATTCTACAGCTTTTAATTAAGTGTATAGTTGCTTAGAAATGAATTGCTAACTGCAGAGTATGGTACTATTCATCAGAGGGACAAATCCCTCTGACCTGGTGACATATTTGCTCTTGACTTTCATAGAGCTATATTCACAATTTTGTTATGCAAATCCCCTTGTTATTGCATCCCCTTGTAAATGTGTTGTGTCAATATCTGACACTAGATACATATATTTGAATGCAAAGCGTCTGTAGTGCATGAACGACGTGGATAAACATTTACATTCCCTTCATTAATCTTCCTCTACAACTGTTATTTTTATTTCAGTCAACCTGAATGGGTAATTGTTTATCAGCTTATATTTATTAATTACAGGTCTGATTAAATGTACTTACATAAAGACAATAGATACTGCAGTTAAAAAATCTCCATCTCTTAGAACTGACTTTTTTGGATAATACTTTATAAAAGTTCAAGTTGCCAAGTAGTAACAAGACTTCTTGTAAATAGTGATAGATGTTGACGTGTCATTCTAATTTTTGTACTCTTTCGCTAGACATGATTAAACAACTGACTGTAATGCAAAATTTAGATTGACTCACATTTCTTATTTGCCAAATGCCCTGAAATATTTAGATGTGACTCAAATGCTGAGCAAACCAGTACTGAAGATTTTTCGACTGTGGAAAGGAAATAGTGAAGTTTGTTTTTTGCTTTTTAACTTTGAACTCTAACAATTAAACAGCTAAAAGGCCTTAATGATAACATCAAATATCATACATGCTTCCAAACCTAGATTTCATTAGATTTCTATGTCTTCATTCTACACTGTTATCTATTAAAGTGTTGTAATCACATATGGAAGTAGTTACTGATACTAAAAAGTATTTGGTCACCAAAAATGCCTGCTTATATAGCTATGCAGACTATAAAGTAGTTACTCATAATACCTGCACAATAATTAAATGATAATTGTGGAGAGCCATTTTTCCTTTTAAGACAATTCATAACTTTTTGTTACTTGCTCATGTGGTGAGTATGGATGTATGGAAATTGTGTGGCTGTAAAAGATACAGTCCCAATGCTTTTAAGAGATAGTGAGCATTGATGGTTCCTGCCAGTGTGGTCTTCTGCATTGTCTTCCTGGTAATATCTTGTTTTGCTTTGCTCTGGCTTTGTTTTGCAAGATTGGGTTATGATGAAGAAAAGACTATTGTCCCTTTTATCAGCACAGTTTTTCAGCATGGCACTTGAATTCCCCTGAAAGCCTCTCGTGCTACAGACCTGATCTAATTCACACAGAAGTCTAGAATACTTGGATTAATAATAAAAATTATATGGGAAGATATTAATTTCTACTTTTCAACAGTTGATGAAAAAGAAATATAAAAACATAAATGCAAAATTTTGAGTGAGATCATCTCAATAAATCCCTGTAATTATGTACCAGATACAACTTATGTACATGTTAGTAGCATTTTGGTATTTGGCAGTAATTAAGACTTTATTCAATGAGGCATAAATGTGACTTTGATTCAAAGAGCTGGGATATCATGTTAATAAGCAAAATTATAGGTGGTGTAAATATAGTCCCTATGCAATATTGATAATCTTAACAGAGATACTTTGGTTAAAATTTATCTGATACTTGAACCAGTAGCTGCCTTCAGAGGGAAAAAAGAGAAAAGAGGGTAAGAGTGCGTTTTTGGCACACAATACCCCAATTCTTTTGGCTATAAGAAAAAATCTGTTGCTTGGAGTTCAGACTACTTTCCTGTGATGGTTTATTTTGTGTTTTATTTCATTTTGCTTTTATGACTATGGGGTTGCTTTGTTTGTTGTTTTCTTTTTTTCCCCACAGTGTATCTGCAAATATTTCTTTGGTTCCTCTCTGAATTAAACATCTTGGTCTATATTTCTGATTGTGTCTAACAACTGTCCTATTGCTGGATTCAATGATACTTCCATAGGGAGGGAAAACAGTGATGTCTTTTTTACATGTTCTCTGTAGTTCTCTGCAGCCCAAAATAAATTAATAGTCATTTTTCTTTGATAGTTTATTTTTTTTATAGTGAGTTGATTACCAAAGAAAAATCTTTCAAAGAAATAATAATTTGACACTTTATTTGGAACCCTGGAGAGAAACACCTCTTTAATCTTAGCTACAAAAAGAGGAGCCATCCTCTCTAGTTAATAACCCTTTTGCCTCAAAGGATATAGCATCATTTTTTAAGAGCTTATTCCTAACTCTAGTGAATTCAAGAGATGCCTGTTGTCTTTTAGCATTGGTCTTTGACTTCTACCTCAGAAAAAGCACAGGAGGTATACTGTGCAACTATTTGCTTTATGACACTTCCAAGGGAAGTTTCTGACTTTTGCAGACCATAATCTTGATGTTAGGGCTCATTGAACAGATTAATTTGGATGGGTCTGGTATAAGAGAATTTTAATTTTCATTAACTTGACTTTTCTGGCAAGGTAATCAATAATTATACTCTCAATCTAGACAGTGACAAAATGTGCTAGATACTCAGATAAAATCAGATAGTGCGCACCGTGAAAAATAATTCAGCCTAAGCTCAAAGTTATAATGATCACAGGTTTGCTTTTTAAATTGAGAATCTAGTTCCTCAATTTTTACTTAATTTTTTTCAGTTTGGATTGTCTAGTTTTTAAAGATCTAAATCCAAAGCTTGTTGAAATCAATGGAAGTCTGCCTCAATCTTTTTTAATGTATCTTTTCAATTTAGGTTTACTCTGAATTAAAGTTCTGCAGGATTGTTTGTTCCCATTGTTTTGATTTTTACTTGAAGCAGAATTGTTTGTGGTATATTTTCAATTCCCTTGAAGCTGGGATGGTTTTTAAAACCTATGGAGTTGGACTCCTGTTCAAAATCCTACTGAAGGAGAAAGAGAGAGAGAGAATTAATGGATTACTGTTCTGTTATGTACAAATCTTCCCCTGAAACATATTTGCTGCTGACAAGGTTAAAAACTGCTGAAACAGAATTGCTGTCTATTCCTCTTTCCTTTGTTCCTTATCCTGTCCCATAAAGCAATCAAATCCTGCTTTCCGAGTGTATCTTGACATGCCAAATGTGGCATCTTGCGCTTTGCCATATCGTCCGCTGCTACCTCTGTGACATAATCTTCACACTCTATCACTTGAATGTGATGTAAAGTAAAGACTGAGAGAGGCTGAAAAACTTTGTTCTATTCTGCCTAAGAACTGATAAAAATGCATTGTATGGAATTTTCTCTCAAGTCTGCTTCATTCTGAAATAGAATGGTGTGTGGTGTTTCCTCCAAAGAGGGTGACAAATATGAACTGTAAATCTGTGGAAAAGGTGAGTTAAAATGTGTAAAATGAGTGGATGATTTTGACTCTCCTAGCCTCAGTTTCCAATCTATAAAATAGCAATATATCCACCTAGTTAGGTGTCATGGGTATTTTAAAGATTAATATTTGTGAGAAACTCAGATGCAGTAATGATGATAATTCCAGAAGAAAAGAAAAGAAAAATGAATTACTCTGATTTCAGAGCAGGGGTTGAGTGGAACAATATGTTGAGCCCACAGGCATGAAGTTAAGTAGTAACTAGCTGTTGATTTCATTTGTGTATTCAGTGAGGTAAAACAATATGTGATCATGTAAGTGATGTACCATAATTCTTGTGGTCTGTTCCATGAGTGTGGGAGGGAAGAGAAAATTTAGGTGGTATACTCCAATTTTTGCAGCAAAGTGTCCATTTAGTATCTTGGTTCTGTATAATCTACTAAATACTAAATTACTACTGAACTACTATCACACTAGGATAGGTCCTCAGAACTAGGTTGTCATTTGCTACAAAACTGCACACTGGATAGGCTGAGACATGTACTATATCCACAGAGAAACAGTGAAGTTCAGAAATTTGGGGTTCTCTCCAAGCTTGGGAATGGAAAGGAGAGGATGGACTCTTCATTTGTTTCCTCCAGGAGGGGCAGATTTTGGTCCTTCTCTTCCAATCTAAGTCTTATTGCTCTCATGCTCCAGGCTTCCTCAGTACAAGACTGCTTAGCACCTTTAATCCAAAGCCTTTCCCATATCCTTGTTTTCATCTCTTGTCCTGCCAGCAGCCCCAGATTCTTTCCACAGCTAATCTTGTTTTGCTGACCCAATGCTTTGCCCACAGCCTTGCTTTTCTCTCTGTTTTGTTCAGCAGGTGTCTGACTCCAGTTATCCCTGCAGGGGATCCTCAGCCTGCTTTTCCCATGTCCTTTTCCCAGCTTTCCTTAGGTTCGTCTTCTTTGTCTCAGTCTCTTTGCTGAGTCACACTTACCCTGTTGCCATAGCTGTGCCAGGGATGATCTTTGCTCTCCCAAGCCTACTGGTTTGCAGGTAATAGAAGAACCTCCCAAACCTCCCTCTGTTTCTTTGCTTCACTAGACCCCAGGGAAGATTCACACCAAGTCAAATGCCAAAGCCCTGTTTACACGTATTAGTTCGCTAGGACCAAAGGGAACCGTGAGTGAGGAAGCATTGACGCACAGGAATGGGCTTACTTGGTGACCTGTCTGACCATCCTGTTTTTAAAGAGCTGCAAATGCAAAACTTCTATTAGCAGTGACCTCCACTGTCACATTTCCTTGTAGATATATTTATTACTTTCCCTGCTTTCTTATAAGCTCAAAGCCAGCTAATTTCTTATGTTTTCAGGTATGTTGGTATGCTCATCAGCAGTAGTTTCCACAGTGCCTAGTGTATTCCTCAGGGTTTTCCACCCCATCCATACAGCCAAAGACTATGTGAGTTCTTTGAAATATGTGGCACTCTGTAGGCCTTATTTGTAAAATTTTTATTGTATGTTTTCTCACATTTGCAAGGATGAATATGTCAGTGTAATTTTCAAATTTAATTTTTTTTTTTTAATTTAAAACCACAGAGAGCATAGTTTGACACTTTTGTCTTTTCTGTCATGGTTGACAGTAATAAACATAAAAAAAAAAAGCAGTTTTTTTCTGATGCAGAGTCTCTCTTGGATTCTTAGCCAATCTTGAATTTTCCATATTTTTCCACAGTTAGTAAATATCTGCCTTGGCACTCTGATGACAGGTTAAATGGAACATAACCTTATTTGCAGGTTTTCAGACTTCACATAACAGTAAGGAGCTCTCTTAAGAATACTAAAGGATTTACTGATAAACTATGATTAATTTCCACTCTATTCTTATTGACTTTTTTTTTTTTAGAACCAGTGCAGAATTCAATATCATATACTGCAAATTTTCACAGGATTGATTCATGAGCTGGGGTTCCATCTCTTATACTAAAATGGCTGAGCTCTGATGAAAGAACTCATTTTCTTCAAATCAATTTTTTTATATAATCCATGAACATTTCTGCTTTTAAAACCACTGCTATTGGTTGATTTAGTTTTTCAGGAAGATGAAGAATTTTACCTCATACTAAATAATTAGCACTTATACTGTATGTCCTACCATCAATATACTTTCTAAACATTAATCAATAAGCACACTAATAATGCACAGCTTTGTATTTTAATAGCCACTAATTTCCTTGACTGCCTTTTGGGGAGTGGGTCAACAAACACAAAGACGCTCAGATGCTGTTCACTTACATGTCTTTCCTTCAGAAGCTTTTATTTTTCCTGAATAATGTTCAGTTTTCTTCCTTTCATCCATTAAATTTCTCCAACACCTGTCCTCATATATGTGGGTATGTTCCAATATGCTTTCCAAAACAATCAGGTATTGTACTTGTAAAAGTGCAAATATGTCTTTTTTTCTGTCTTTGTGAAAAGAGTACTCACCGTGACTTTGCCCTTTCTTTTCCTTTGTATTAAGCAAAGGGTAGATAGAATGCTTACATATTACTATTAAATATAACTAGACAAGGTCTACAATATTAAGCCCAAGTTATTAAGGGCTTAAGGAAGGAATAATTGCTGGAAATCTGGGAATGCAGAATGGGCCCTGAAGATAAGCAATTTTTGAAATTTATAATATAAGTGGTTCTACTTTATTTTAGTACTAAGCTTAGTTCTTAAGGTATAAAATTGGAGTAAAGATAATGTAAAATTTTAACTTACTGCCTCACTTGGCATTGAGTGTTTTTAATTACCTTTTTAAAAAACCCCACTTGCCTAAGACTGTGTTTATTTTGGGATCCTAGGAATGGATCATAAAAATGGTTGGACTATTTGAGATATCAATCTTCTTTATAACAAAACATCCACCAAATGCTATTGCACTTTTTAATGATCCATGAAGACCATGAAGAGACCACTATAAATCATACAGGAAGGAAAAAACTGTTGTTCTTATGGATGGAGACAACAAAGGTTTAAACCCAGCAATGTGGCACCCTCAGATAACTCTTCTTTTCATCTTCTCAAGAAGATATGCTGCATTTTCTGACTCCTTCTAGTAAAACTCTGCCCATGTTGGTTTGAAAACTCCAGCTTGATTGAAGTCCTTAAAAATAAATAGAGTTGTGTTTTGCTGACTTAATGTTATGCAGAAGGCTTGTTAAAATACGTGAGGTATAAACGTCTTTACAGAAGGAAAGGAAAATGAACAATTCTTACCAAAACCCCCCCGAGGATTTTGTGCTAGCCTTTGCATTCCCTTTGAGCATTGAACCAAGCCTCAGAAATGGGCTAAGTTTCAAACCGCTGTAACAGTTGTGGGCTCCGGCCCAGAGAAACACTTGCTTATAATCTTTTACATACAGTGTGTCTTCCCTCTGTCTGTATTCAGGTAAGCCTGCTTTCTGGTTTTACAACTCCTGTGCTATTTGAGCTTACTGTAAGCTACTCGGTATAACAGTTCTGTATGCCTCTTTTATGGTTTTGACTCTAACATATGAGTAAAGAGGAAAAATATTACACAGCCATTTCCTGGCATTACTAGGCCCTTATATTTATTGCATATGAGCTAGGAATGACTGAAGAATGGATTTTGGCTGATAAAAACTAAAAATCTTTGTCTCAATGTTGTGAAAGGGTTTTACAACATTTATAAAGGTTATTCTCACTGTGTTTTGGACACAGGACCAAGACGTCATATACATGTATTTCCACATGAAGTTTCCTCATTTAATTTCACAGGGAGACTTCCTTGTAAGAACATGAGTCAGCCTGATCAAGGTGCAGTAAGTAATTTAAAGTGCTCCATCATTCTAATGCATGCCAATACACTCAACATTTTCTGTACTTAGAGCAAATGAAAAATAGCGAGTCAGGCGTTGTCAAGCAGTGCTTTCAGATACTTCTGGGGGCAGGTTCGAGGCTTTTTAAGACCTTATTGGCTGTATGGACATGCCTTTAGATTCTGGAACAGGATTCTGGGATCAGGCTTTACTAATCTGCACTAAAATTTTATATCTTGTTATTTGTTAGCATGTCCCGATGGCAAGTAATAAGCTAATATTAATTAAGCTAATAAGCTTTTCTTTCCGTCTGTTATCTCTAACATAAATTGCTGACAAACCTGCCCGACAATCTTTTAAAATATATCAGTTATATAGGTATTTAAAAGTAACAAACCCCTTTAAAAGTACTCTGAAACTGGTGTGAAGTTGTGCTATTTGCAATTCTGTGATTTTACTTAACTGCCTGTGTCTGGAGAACCAACTGGGAAGAATGATCTGGAGAATAGTACGTATAAGAATTGTAAATCAGTGCTTGTGCTGGTCCATGCAGCAGAAGGTTGGGGAGGGTGGGACTATGGGATCAGAGGGGCTGTCATTTACAAACAGTTTAACGTCTGTCTGTGAGAAACAGAATGACAGCAACTATTTTCCTGAGTGATTTTTACATGAGCAAAGCATGATTAGCACTTGAGACCTTGCTGTTTTTTACATCTGCAATCTGAAGTGTTAAGGCTTTGTTTTTAGGAGTTGGCCTGGTATTTCTAGAGAGCAAGAACTTAAATATTGGTCTCAGATTTTAAATGAGACAGAATGCATTTTGTGTGGGCACAGTATCATTTAAAGCACTTTTTAAAATCAGGAAGCAAGTTACACTCTCATAGAGTTTTAGCCTTAGTTACTCCGTGAAAAAAACGGCTATCATAGGTGATAGAGCTTAAGCAGCAGATATTCACTTTGAGACAATCGAAACTCTATTCATTGGGCAGGTGACATACTGACTTATGTCACTAATGACAAAAGCAATTTCTAACTCAAAGCATAGCATTATCATGGAATATTCCTTGAAAGGAAAGATAGTTACAGGGAGGTGAAAATGCATGTATTGTGCACAGGCTGTGATAACAGATACAAAATATTAATTAAAGTTCACCAAGATGCTGGTGCAGGGTATTGAATAACATGCAGTTCATTTCTCCAGTTGGAAAGCTGGTTTATGCTGGAAGCCAGTGCTGGCCTGCCATGTTCCTGAAGCACTGGGAACTGTGTTGTTGCTTGCCTTACAGATCCTGATAATAAATTACGAGGGAAGAAAGAGCTATTGCTAACTATAGCAGCCTCTGGCACTTACTGGTATTGTCACACTCACTTTTCATCCCCATTTTCTCTGCCTCCTGTAAGCATAGAGCTTTCAAGTTTTCATGAAGAAAGCAACTTACTACCTCGTATTTCACCAAAATGAGTAAATAATGTAAATAAGATGAAGTAACTGAAAGTGAATAGAAACATATCCATAACAATTTATTGGATAAGACAAGGGCCAGAGATAACATGAGAACAGGTCTAGAGAGAAGACGGGATGGAAAGACAGAATGTAGGTGGAAAGGCAGAGCCCAGAACATGCAGATGGAGGACAGGAGGCGCTGGTGGCTGAATCTCAGAGGACTGGGCAAAAGAGAGGCCTCTGATACGAAGGAACCATAAGTAGTGAGGAAGGAAACCAAGGCTTTTCCATTAAGGGCTTGGCCTGAAGGTGGCTGCTTTTTACTTGCTGACCTCACACTGCAAATGAGCAAACCCGTTTAATGATACCACAGAAGATGGGATTATTCAGGTATATCATAATAATTTTCCTATCTCTTGCTTCATCTGCTACTCAAGGTTGCCCATTTATTTTAAAGTCTAAATATCTTAGCTAGGGCCATTACAAACTTTCAAGCTTAACTGAGAGCCTAATTTGCCCTGCAACACCTTTATAAGAGATGATGATGCGTGAGACTGAAAGAACCCATCATGAAACAAATTGCGTTTCATATGAACATCCAATAGTAGTCAATAAACTTGGGTCCTACCTATTCCATTTTATTAAGCCAACCTAAACCTAACTGCATCTTGGTAGAACTGCTGAAGTTAACTTAAACTTTTCTGTGATTGTTTAGCTTTAGTTTTATAAGAAAAATTGTTCTGGACTTTAAAATTCAACATGTATGTTCATTTTGAGGGTCAATGGAACTGAAGAGATCAGCAGATATATTCCTTCCAAATGTGCACTTTGAAATCCAAACAATGTTTTTTGGTCAGATTGAAAAAATGGCATTTTATTTAATTTTAAAATGGATATTAGGTATACTGTTATGGCCTTTATAGTTATTTGACCTTTCACCAACTAGAAATGTTGGCCAGCAGGACTTTGATTCTGCAAAAATAACTCATATTGTGAATAAGAAATGAATGGTTTGTGCTAATTAGGAGAAAATTAACAGATGATCAGATGAGACTTGGCTGCGTGAGCATAGTTTGAAAAGAACCTTTTCTGTGAGAGAAGAACTGGGAATCAATGTTGATATTTTCAGTGCTTTTTATTTCATGGTAGCAAAGTTAAATAAAAGTTCATTACAAAAAAACCAAATTAGGTTCACAGTAGGTGACGCCAAGTGTATTTTTACCCTTAAGGCAGACCTGGTAGAACTTTAATGATATTTGATAATGTGGAATTCTTTGCCTTTATAAATGCTGAGTTCACTAAATGAGAATCAGAGTGATGATACATTAAAGAAGTGTTCTTCATTTTCAAGCACTGTGCATGCACAAATAGCATTCTAATAGCTCATTCTGCAGCTGTAATTTAATATATTTTAATGAGTCTTTGATCTTTGACATCTGGGGACTCCATGTATTGGAAATAGCTTACAAGCACTTTTTTATGTGAATGAAAGCTAAAAATTTTTGCAGCATATTTGCAAGGCCAGAAATCGTGATGTGCTAATCACTTCTGCATCAACATCTGCAAGTTGCATTTAGCAGAAAACTGATAAACACATGATTCATATTGAAGTAAGCAGAAAAACTCAGGTTTGGGAAAAGAAGTTGTAAGTTAGTTACAGTCTATTTTTCTGAGTGAATCGAGTCATTACAGTGCTGAACATGGCACAGATAACAGTGCCATTCGTGGAATTACAAAGGTGAAAGGCCTCTCAGACCACCTAAGTTTTTGCCTGAAGTGGTTGTTCTTATTTATTATTAATGAGGAGTACTTAGCATCTTGAAGTCCTAAAAATGTACAAATAATAACCTGTAATTGTTTCAGAGTCCTGCCCTGTTGAGTATTAAATGCTTTCCTTCCTCCTTCCTTGGCTGTAGTCGCCAGAAATACCTTCGTGCCCATATAGCATATCCCCCTTTTCTGTTGAAGGTGTATTTTGCATTTGTTTATAATTCACATTCAAAACTTTTAGACATTTTTGAATATTGAACCTTCATTTTTCCCTTTGATTGGCCACAAACCTGGACAGCATGAGATGGAACTTGCAAGAGACATTAATCATGTAGCACAGTCACTGCAGACACCAGGATTATGTTGCTTTTCCTGAAGTAGATCTCACATGATTCCTCTTCCCTTTTACTTGTCCTTAATAGCTTCAAAATTCATCCCAGTACTTATTTACAGAGTTTATTTGTTCTTAGTAGGTATTTGAACAGCACACTTTTTAATGACCTTGTATAACTGCAGGGGGGTTTTAGCATTATTTAGAGCTGCAAACTATCTCTAGGGAAAAGTATCAGGCATTCCTACATACTGACCCACCTTGATTTTCTTCCATGTCATATACTGTACTAATCAGGAATCCTCCCAGATATCTCAAATGAGTGACATATTCATATGTTGGATATCCTGGTCCTAATTTTTTTTATGGTTTATTGTCTTCTATTTGGTTTTAGCATTGTTAATTTTAAACCCTATTTTCTTCCAATTACCTTCAGATTTCAAACCACCCTTTTTATCATTCTCCCACAATGATCAAATCATCCACATACTGAAACTTAGCTAATTTAATGCCTTCTATGCTGTAATGCGATTATAATGGTTCCTTTATATTTTCATAGCTTCTTTAAACAATAAAAGCTTTAATCTTATGCTGACGTGAAATGGGGCAGGGCTTTCACTCCCTAAATGTAACTGTAACTTACAGATGTGCCATATTATTCATGTAAATTGAGGACGTTAATTTAAATTGAGGATGCTGGATTATGTTATAGCCATCCAAAAGATAGCTCTTGGTAAACTATTCCATGCTTTCTTAAAAGCTATACAATCTGTGTGAGTGTCATGATTATATTCTGATGATGATGTTCTTCAGTAGACTGCTGAGAGTCTCACATTTCATAGCTCTAGTATTCTTCATTGCATGTATATGCTTTGATCGCCTGTTTCACTTCATCTTCCTAGTCTGGAAGACCTTGTAGATAGCAAAGTCAGCATGTTCCTTGGAATAATTACACTTTCACATCAGAAGCTAAATGTTGTCTTGCACTCTGTAAAATTCTAGGTCCTAATCCTCACTCATGCAAAGCTGCAGTTTATAGATAAACTTGTCCATCTTTGGTTTAGAGATATGTGAATTTCCGTGTGATGGATATGAATAAAAGCAGGTATCCTGCTCTTAATGACTGTTCTGCTCTATGTACCTTGGAATGAACAAATATTATTGTAGGGAAGGGGTGCCAGTACCAGTTTTTCAAGAGTTTGTCCTTCACCTCAGTGGGTTACAAAAAATTTTTGGTTCAGCTGGTGAGTGAAGCTGATTTCCCAAGGCATGGGAGCTATCAGACCAGTAATAACAAAAGTAACACTTTTTTTTTTAAAGGTTTGTTCATGTATTTATTTTATTTGACAATCTCATCTTCCAGGTTTGTTGCCAAAGGCCAGAGCTGTGCTACACTCTTCAGTGACAATCTCCATAACTCTTGAAGATTCTTGTGACAAAGAATACCAAAAGGTGTTCTTATTACTTTTAGCCACTAATGAGGTTACATTTCCAGTGAATTAAGTAGATGCAGGTGGAGGTGTCTCTGGTAGCTGTCTAGCAGGGAAATGAATCATAAAAAATGTGATGCAATTGAGACAAAGATGTGTCTGCTGTCTTTAAAAAGATCACGTACAAATATACCCTCTTTTACTTTAATCAGGGCAGAATGTTTTTACGCTTGTCCATAAAATGAGAGACTTTTAAAAGTGCTATATAATGCTAAGTAAAGGTTATGAATTTAATATCCCCTTGAGTACAATAAATTTTTAACACGCATTGGGATGAGAAATATGAATTACTGACTATATATCTGAGTCCTTGCTTTAAGTCAGGTTTGAGTATTTCTCATACAACACTGCATAGTTAATAATTCCATATTTCACAGAAAATTTCAAAATATTTGTGCTCATCTTCATGGATCTGCATACCTTTGACTCTTGATTACATTTAAAATCTTGTTTCCATTTCCTCCTTCACCAAGGTCTGTGCTTTACAGTATTCCATACTTAATGCTTCCTCTTCCCCCTGCCCCTTGGTATGGTAGCATTGATTGTAAGCTCCTTTCACACCATTGCTATGCTTAGAAGCAGTAGCTTCTCCTTCTCTGAAGTCAAGTAGCCACCTTAGAACAGATTTTAAATAAAACCATCTCCACTGGTTACTATTTATACCTGAAGTTCAATCTTTATTTAAAAAATGATAATGCAATTAAAAAGTGACCCAGTTAAATAAAGCTCTGTTTTTTGTTTGTTTTAGAAAAAAATATTTTCTTTTCAACTTAATTTGTAACGTCTTGGCTGCAAAGAAATTATGTCATTTTGACCTGTATGTCAAACATGATGTGTTTCTATGTCTCTGTGCATGCCTGGTTAAGGAAGTTCAATCAATTTCATTTAAGAGAGGTGTTTCAAAATGTCTGATTAGCATCTGAAACTACTTTCATAGGAACCAGATTTCCGATACTAGAGGGCTACATATCAGATAGGGACATAATCTAATGTTATCTAATGACTTGTAATGAAACCCATGTAAATTCAGGTTAATGTGTCTTTTTCTCTAGAAGAACGATGAACTGTTGGAGTAATTTGTACAAGATAAGGTGGACTTCTTATCTCTTTGTTTGGACATCTTTCTGAAAGATATCTTGAGCTATTTTAAACTTGTAGTTACTTGCTTGAAGAATGATGGTCTGGATCAACCACTGGGTGAACATTTGTATTTATTAATCTGCCAAACCGTTCTGTAAAAAGAGGCAGATGATAATGCTAGGAAGTCTTATAAAATACTTAATCTTGAAGTGGGATTTTAATCTGTGCCATGACAAAGTAGGGCTGTGTAGGTGTAAGGCATCCACGTTCTCTCCAGTTGTCAGGTATTTGATCTTTTAGAAGGAGTGTGAAATCAGTGTTCCCGAATCTTCTGCCATGGCACACAAAGCAAAACTGTGTGATTTAGACTTTAAGACTCATCCTATGCTTTTTCCAGAACTATTGTATTCCATTAACAATATACTATTTCTATAGGGTACTCCAAATGTTGAACTAAATTCTTGAAAAAAGATCTCCTGTGCTCCAGAAGCCCACAGAATGTTTCTACACTAAATAAATATCATTCAAGCTCTAAAACCAGGTTGAAAGCCATGCTTAAGGTTATGCTTAAAGGAGAGAACTATGTCATAAGAATAAAACCTTTGTTAAAACAAAATCAAAGGTGCACTGGTTAGGCTGCAGCTGTTCTCAGAAGCTTTTCATCTGGCTGTACTAAAAATGTCGAGTTCTTTGGAACGGGCTTAGCAACTACATCCGTGAGAGGTAAGGATGGACACTGAAGTTGCCTGAGAAAAATGAATTCATAATGGTTAAGCAAAAATATTTCTATTGTTACTCAGTTGTGGAAATAATATTTAAGGGATACCTTTAAAAGTATTTAATTAAAATGAAAAGCTGAATAAAAAGTCATAGGATTAAATTGTAAGTTAGCAAAGCAGTATTCTTTTTTTTAAAATCCCAGTTGCCTTTTGAAGCATCACATCAACACACATTTTCTTCTTGCAAGATCCTCTTAAAATTGGTTATGAGAAGTGTGTACATTTTGGATGACAAATTGTGGGATGGCCTCTATTAGGTGTGTCATTAGTTCTCAGCATAGCTGTGCTTGATTCATCATGAGTTTTGCTAGTGACCATCTCCTCTATAGAGCCTTTTTTGAGCATCTCATTTAAGCCAGTGCCAGATACAGTGTCTCCATAGGGACACACTAAGTGTCTCCTGTCTTTAGCCTGGAACTGTTAATTGCTCTAGCCCCACGTTTTCCTTTGTCCTATTTCCTCACCCAAAAAGTGCCACCTGGTTTGACTTTAAGGCAAATAATTCAGACAGCAGTAACTAGAAGTGACACTGACAGCTTTTCTATCCCAGGCTAATGTTTGTTATACGGAGTTCTTGGCATACGGAGTTCTCCGCATATCATGTACAAAGTAAGTTGAAGTCAGAGTCCATGCTAAAAAGCTTTGTTCGACAGTCAAATTCATGTCCGTGTAGGAAATAAAACAAATTATTCTGAGTTGTAGCAACAGTTTTAGCAGACTAGAAATGAGAACATTTTTCATAGTGCAAAAATTCATTTAGTTACTCAATTTTCTTAAAATTTTAATTTAAACTTTAAAATAACCCTTTAGGCTGAGACTAAGTATGAGAAATTTCAGCCCGACAGGGAACTTTTCAAAGTTAAAGGTAGTGAAAATAATGCTAAGGATGGAATTACTTCTGTAGAACATTAACTGTGACTCTGTACTATAATTGCCTTTCTTAGATGAGACTGCAGAATTTCTGTTTTGGAAATATCTTTACACTTTGAAGTTATCTCTCAATTAAGATGAATTCTCTGCTGCTTCACTCTTTGTCTCTGGCTGAAGAGCAAATAGGGGATGGAGCGCCTTGATTTTTAGAATGAAGACTATCCAAATCTATGAGATAGGGTTTATTTTTGGAGGAAAAACTTTATGGTCTTAACCATAAGTGTCTACTTTTAATTCCCAACTATATGATCTGCTATTTGGCTCTGCTGATTTTACATATTTCACTGCATTCTGCTAACCAAGTAATCCAGATGGCTCTGTAAAAGTTTAATGTTATTCGTGTTATTTATCATGCTTGTAATTTTTATCAATTTCATAGTAAATATAAGGAAAAGTTAAGAATCTTTTGAAGTATGAATATAAAGATGCATATAGCAACATATTTTAATGAAAATATGTCATAGTTATTAGCCAATTTCCTAAAACTAAATATGAAGTAGTTAATGTAATAACACTTTCATTTTAATATATTGTGGTTCTTAAAATAGGGGGAAGAAAATTAAGCAGAATCTTCATGACTACTTGAATATTTTCTAACAGGAGAAATAAATAATACAGACGTATAGTATAAAAATGACAACAGAATAAACACTGAAGTTTTAGTATCAAAATAGTGCATGTTGACTGTATTAATTGTTTTGCTAAAGTGTTTAATCTAGTCAGATTCAGATTAAAAAAAAATAATCAGGAACATCTGTTCTTACCATGCCAAAACCAAAAAGCAGGATCAATTGCATCTTAAAAATTTTATAAACCTCCTGTGGGAACCAAAAACTGCATCAATAAATTGAATGAAGCTCTAACTCACTTTTCACTTTTTAAGGAGAAAGAGTACAACAAGAAATGAGTAATCTTGCTGGAAAATGTCTTCTTCAGGCCTGCCTTTGTAACATGCTACGCCCCCTGCAAGAGAAGCGGTTGAGTCTTTTATCATGTGCATACATTTTATACAATCTATACGCCTGGCAGCACATGCATTCTGAACAAGCATACACAAAATCTCTAAACAGTTTTGTTTCTGATCTCAAAGAGATTTATATCACATGATGGGACAACTCCTTGAGCACAGATGTCTCATCTAAGGAAACTTAAGTTATTTTATACCAATGGATCATAAAAGTTTTTTTGCAAGTTCCCAGTCACTGTCTCAATAGCGCTTGTGCAGCATCAGAAATAGGTCTTTGCTTGAATATTTCCTTCTCTGTCATTGAATTCATGGTCATACATAGCTTTAAAAAACCTGCAATTGTATACAGGAATAATAATTTTCAATTTTTCTTGGTTGAGAGCTGCCCTGAACACTGATATTGGGAAAAATATTTGGAGAATATTTGCACAGATTTCTTGAGCTTTCTGTAGACTACAATTACCTCTGTAGGTGAAGAAGCAGGCTGTATTTGTTCATGCTCAATACACTTTTTATTATGCTAGGTATGTTTTACTAATTTAACATTCTAAGTATTTAATTGTCTTTATAATGGTTCAATCAGCCAGATGCCTCAGAGGTTATACTGAGAACTTGTTTGATCCCCAGCCAATGTTTACTTTCAGATTATAATGAGCAGTTAGTGAAGTACTCACCATCTGCTCAGGAGAACAGAGAAATCTTCTTTGTCTAAGTGGACAAGTGGGAAAATAATTCGGAAAGCTGATTATTAGTTCATGTAAGTAGATAATGGGCCAAATTTTGTTAAGAAAGAACTGAGAGAAAGCAAAATTCCTACTACTGGTACAGACCAGCCCTGTGTATCAGTACAGGTAGAAGACCAACTGACTAGAAAATAGGTCAGCAGAAAAGGTCCTGGGGCTTCTACTGGATAGCAAGTCTGAATAACTACTGGATAACAAATTCTGATTAGGTATATGGAAATTTTGATCATCCTTATGATGAAAAAACATTGGAATATGTAGCCCAGGGAGGCTTGACTGTCCAACCCTGGTAGGCAAAATTTGGTTTGACACAGTCCTTGTTGTGGTTTAACCCAGCAGGCAGCTAAACACCACACAGCCATTTGCTCACCCCCCCCACGGGGATGGGGGAGAGAATCGGAAAAAAAAGGTAAAACTCGTGGGTTAAGATAAAGACAATTTAATAGGACAGAAAAGAAAGGGAAAATAATAATGATGATAAAAGAATATACAAAAGAAGTGATGCACAATGCAATTGCTCATCACCTGCTGACCAATGCCCAGCCAGTTCCTGAGCAGCGGACCCCTGGCCAGTTTTTCCCCTAGTTTATATACTGAGCATGACATCATATGGTATGGAATATCCCTTTTGTCAGTTGGGGTCAGCAGTCCCAGCCATGTCCCTTCCCAGCTTCTTGTGCACTCCCAGCCTACTTGCTGGTGGGGTGGTATGAGAAGCAGGAAAAGGCCTCTGTGTAAGCAGTGCTCAGCAGTAACTGTGTTATCAACACTATTCTCATACTAAATGCAAAACAGAGCACTATACCAGCTATTAGACAGAAAATTAACTCTATCCCAACCAAAACCAGGACAGTCCTGAACAATCAGGTTAAACCACAACATTGATCTAACGTGGTCCTGCTCTGAATAGAAGTGGGACCAGCTGATAACCGAAGGTCCTGATCAACCTAAATTATTCTCTGATTCTATGATTTATTTATGTGATATCATCCCTCCAAATTATGTCTATGTATACAACTGAACAATTGGAACGGCTATTTTATTCTGAGGTGAAGTGAACCCAGTACATTATTCTTTTATTGCTGCTCTGGCCTTCATTATTCCTTGAAATTGAAACGTATTGAAAAAGGTAATGTGAGATTCTGTGGTAAAAACTACATTCTTATTTCAGTTTGGAAGCAGGAGAATGAGATATTTGTCTTCTCTGATGTTAAATTTGAAACTTTAGAGCTGAAGTTAGAAGTCCAGTCTCCACAGGGTTGTTCTATTGTCAGTGAAGGAATGAATTGGAAAACCTAAAATAACCGCTCTGAATCATCTGTTAGAAGAACATATTTCACTTTGACGATATACTGAGCTTAAGGGAACTAGCCACTCATATGCCTACATTTATATGATGCAAAAAGCTCCCCTTTTTGATCTCTATGATCTTTAATATGCTTTTTGTAGAGAGGAAAGAAATGTAGTAGTGGTTTTTGGATAGTACTGAAGTAATTACAATTGGTCTCAAATTAAAATATATGTCATTTTGTAGTATAAAACACCATACATGTATCATCAGATGCCTTATTTACCCATCTAGTAGTCTGGATATTTATATCTCTAAAAATAAATTCAGTCCAAACTCAGATGCTATGTTACTGGCTTTCTTGTATATTGTAGGCTTGGAAACAGCATAACATAGACGTGTTTTCTGTATGTTTATTGAAATATAATCAATCAATCAAATAATTCTCTGATTCCATTAATATAAAATATTATATTTTTTTATAAAAGTTTGTTAAGAAGAAAAAGTTTTAAAGATTATGTTTTGACTCCTTAGTAAAACTATTAAAGCACTTATATGCTTATGTTTTGGTATTGGCAAAATCTAATTCATAAAGTATGTGCAAGAAGTATAGAAATGTCTGTGTGCCATTAGAGATTTTCTAATTGCCTAGGGCTACAACAGTTTTTGACACTTTCTGCTGAGATAATAAAATACCTTCATGAAAAGTTCCAGTGCTGCTTGCTTTGGAGTTAAGAACTGCCAAGAATGTGTTCTAGCACATGGGTACCATGGTGTATCTGTGTATCACACAGATGATCTAGAAAGAGCCGTAAGAACACAGGCTAGTGGAAAAAGTTCCATTACCGGAAGAATATGTCTTTTTTCCTCCCGCTCAGAAAGGCAGTGGGTTAACGTCCAGTATCTTGGATTGATTTATTGTGTTTCTGTGATTTAGCTTCTGGAAACGTAACCTGCCCTATGGAAAGGGATGTTGTCTGAAATGTAATGAAGAATCTTATCTTTCTTTTCCTGAATGGTGAATTTATTTGCTGGCTTACATTGTGTTTAGGAAAATAGTTAATGATGTGAGTATTTGCTCCAAAGTGCTCCATTTGAGGGCTCATGGAGTGGGAGTAGCAACAGCATATGATCCTCTTGTACTCTAGGGATATTCACAAGCATACAGACATCTTACGTATGTGTTTGCAGACCCTGAAAGAATGCAGTGAGAAATGTTTCAAACTAAATTATATGTTTGCATTATATACATAATACACAAGTGACCTAGTTGTGAAAGATAAATCTCTTTTTTACCTGTCAGAGAGAGGTGGTGGGCCAGACTTGGCTTTTGAGTGTTAAAGTTGATTTGTCTGTTGCCAGCATGGTAGCAGATAGTAGTAACATAGGCAATAGATGTTTCTGAAATCTCTCTTTTCCTAAGACTTCATTTCTTTCTTTATGAGTAGAAGTTGTTTGTGGCTTCTGAAAATTTGAAGAGGTATCATTCTCACGTTCACATGCATTGAAGCCACTAGCGTATAGAAAATACTATCTTTCATAATCTCTCCTCTGTCACATTGGTTGTGCAATCCCTTCTTTTTAGATTTGTACTGGATTTTTATTTTTCAGTTTCTACTTTTAATTTACCCCGTATTTGACCTGTCACTATTTCTATTTTGTGAATTGTATTTATTTGCAGTATTTGATTCTGAAAGTAAAATGGTGCTGCAATCATTGGGACCACAGTCCTTACAGTCGTAGCAAGTTTCTAGTTTATAAGATCCAGTAAAGAACTTCTTTTGCCCAGAAGTGATTTAGAGCATTGAGAGGAATAATCTTACTCAGCTCCCACATCCTGACTTTTTTGTCATATTGGGAAGGTTATCCAACCAATTTGTGGGCATCTTGAACCAAGCATTGATATGTAGAAAGGAAACTACTTCAGTTGCACGTCAGGATTTCTATGAATCTATACTGCCTAGACTTGGATTAGTTATTATTACCATAAATCCAGGCAAATCTTTTTTGAAATGGGGAAATTATCATGAACAGAAGACTCAAAAGTCAAGTGGTTCATTGAGATATATATTTCTTCATAGGCTTTAAACATTTTACAAAATTGTAAATGGCAAAACATTTGTAGACTTTTGTGTCAAACTTTCACCTAGATTGATACTTGTTAGCCATAAGTAGAAATTATATGTTAAGGGCAGGTAAATTGAGTCTGGAATATCAGGGAGAAAACAAAGCAGGAGGGTTCACCTGCAGCTTGTACGCTAAAAAGGATGAGAGGAAGGAATTGCTCAGCTGTTTTTTTTGATCTTTATCTGCTAAGACAGAATAATCTATAACCAGCTGAGGTTCATCTCCAACACCTCCTCACACACTGCATTTGCTCCTTAAGTAGAATTCTTGCTAAGCTTAGACATTATGGGTTTATTCTGGTAGAGCTACAAGCACTAAAGCTTTTATGAGTTCTGGAGAAAGATAGTGACATTCCCCGCTTGCAGATACCGGCTCCTCTGGTTTCTGCAGCTTCTCCTCTGACCTGAGTATTCCCACTAGACCCTCTGTCCAACAACCTGAACTACCCTGCCCTCGGGGCTAGCATTGCCCTTGAAGATGCCTGTATTACCAATTCTTAAGTCAGCTCATGCAGTTGTCAGGAGTCTACCAGTCTCTGGATACCTGGGGGAATAATACTAGGATGATGAGTTCTGTAAAGATTAAATATTTTGCTGGCTGTCAGATCACTCAAAAAACTAGCTTTGTAACGAGATAAAGAGGTAAAGAGTATGATGTTTTTTAAAAAAACTTGAATTGCAATAATCAAACAGAATGTTATACAAAGAGATAAAATAGCGAAAAGCAGGATGCACATACTGAGACAATGACCTTTGTCTGTTCTACCACCTCAGGTAGTTATTATAGCTAATTAGTTAGCATCTACAAGAGCTCTTCTGGCACCACACGGCCAGAACTGGGAAAACTACTTTCTTGCTTGCTCATCTACTCTTAACCTGTGTTTTCTTTTCTGTGACTGCACACTGGGACGCCATGTGGCAATGTAGGGACTAGGTCCTTTCTTTCCTTCCACATTAAAGTCTCTCGATTAACATTTCTATCTTATACCTTAATTAGTACGCTTTGTCCTTCAGGGTACTTTCTGCTGTAGCAGCCTTCTAAATGTGCATTAGCAGAATTACACATACTATGAGAAACATTATAAACGTTGCCATTGTATTAGATTCATAACGATTCTTTCTATGTATTGTATAAATACTAACCCTGATAAAACCCTGATAAATGGATAACATTAGCAACGGATGCTAGGATTGTTTCCCCTTATACGTGGTTAGTTTCAGATTCCTTTCTGGGGTAATGTCCATGTGCATATATACTGAAAAGCAGTGTTTCTGGTCTCCCTAAACAAGTCTACCAAACATTGCCATTTTATTTGATGATAATGTAACCATTTCTATGACTAAGCTTCTGAATAAAATTGGAGCCATCTTTGAATATAATTGTCAGAGACACATCACATGACTCAATATCTGTATTATGCTGCATATAACCACTTCTCATAACTACACTGCCTGCAAAGATTGTTCAGACCATTCTTAGCATATTTGTGGACAATCTGCTGGGAGTAGAAGGGGAATAATCCTGTAGCTCAAAGACCCAGGAGACATTTGAGAAAACTGATACTCATTAGAGCTAATTGTGTATTTTATGACACTGTTTAGCCTTCAAAAATATTTATCAATTGTCACCTAGAGTTTTAATAAGAAGTAATAAATTTTGACAAAAACTTTAATAAAGGAAAATATCTTAAAATGAGAAAATATTCTGTCTCAGAAATAAACTAAGGGGAAAAAAAGATGCACCCTGAAATAATAAAATTTTACAATGTTCATCTTTTTGAAGGAAGAACTAAATTCAAATCCCTGATCTGTATTGTTCAGTGAGGGGACCTGAAGGTTAGCTTTCTAGAATACGGTCCAACCATCAGTTATTGGCTACTTCTGGTGAGTGTTTATTGACTATTTTTGACAGGAGAGGTTATGTCAGACCTACTATGCTTTATATAAAAAAATATCCACTGGAAAAAAAGTTACAGAATATCTTGGACAGGTGAAAGTATGAAAAGGTTTTGCTTGAGGGTGTTCAAATATAAAATGGAATATTTTTGAAATCTCAGAAATTTTCATGGAGCTTAGCTTTGGAGGGAAAACAATAAAAGACTGACTGGGAGAGAGAACGAGCTGGGATCATCTGCTTTTTAAATAATTGCATGTGGACGTTATTAGTGAAGGGATTTGATATTGACCACATTGTGCTGATTTCTACTCAGATGTTGAACTAGGCAGAGGATTTACTCCTAAATCAGGTAAGATACCTAGCTCTTGAAGCATCCTCATCTTTTCATAGTATAACGAACAGCTGAGCAGTTCCAGTTCTAAGTGTACATTTCTTAGCTGCTTTGTTTAAGTACTTCAATAATTTTCTGGAGAACATTTATTTAGAACACTAATTTCAGATGCAATATTATACACATAGGCCTACTTACTATATATTGAAAGTATGATTTAGTAGGAAGATGATACCTTGCATGGAAACAGAGGAGTCTTTATAAATAGTTTGTAGGAAGACTCAAACAGCTACTGACAAACTATGGGTCTTCTTTATACAGTGAATGCTTATTTTTTGAAAAAATTAATAATAATAATTTAGTATAGTATTATGAATTTCAGTTTCAGATTTGTATTGATGACAAGTTTGGGAAGGACAAAGATGAGTCTGATAAACTCTCTTTTATATACCTGATAACTGAGATATTTGAAGTGACTCAGCTAAGGCAAAACAGTGAGTCAAGGACAGATCCTGTATTTTAACCTGGGATCACTTTATAACCAATTTGCCTACAGGTACCAATTGCATCCAGCAAGCTGTAGTAAAAACATTATCTTGCATTTCTCATGGTAGGAGGATGGCATAAACAAACTGTGAATCCTACAGTGCAAGGACGATTTAGATGAAGTCACTAAATGTGTAATTGAGTAAGAAATACCTAGGCACCAGCATATTCCTTAAGGTTTTATTTTCTGCTGTTTGCCAATTAATAGTTTGATTTCATGATATTCATCATGTTGGCATTTCTTGTCATTTTCTTCAGTGATCTCTTGGATCCTTCTAAGATGCTATAAACTGACAAAGGACCTTTTTTTTTTTTTTAAATTTAGTGGCTTACTCTTTGTGTCTTAGTATCTTTACTTTTCTACTGAGTTTAATAAAGCACACTCTAGGTTCATGAATTACAGTTTATATTGGGCTATTTTAATCTTTTTGATTCAGAACACAGGAAAAATGCTATGAACTATATGTTTGTCTGTTATAAAACTTGAAATATTGTTTAGTTTGTGGTACTGTCAGCTTAAAATGCAGTAATGGTTAAATGTGTAACACCACCCAATTAGTTTACACTTTAAGTGACAGCACAATACAATAACCATACATATAATGTTTCCTCCTTAAAGAAATAATGTTTCAGCTTTATGCATCTGAGAAGAAAATGATCCAGCTTAAACCAATTATAGTTTGTCTTTTTTGATTTCCTTAAAATCCAATTTTATACATCCAATTTAAACAAAATCCAATTTAGGACATTGGTTGGCTTACAAACTCCTGGCAAAAGAATGTGGATTGGCTAAGCAAATGGACTTTCTAATTTTCATATTGATTCTTAGCCACTGAAAATCTAATTTGAAAGCTCAGGGTCTTTTTCATACCTCATATAACACTTGTAGTGGGAGATACAGACTGAGAAGTAACTTTGAGAGAACGTGATGCTATACAGAACAATTTCCTAATAAGATGATAATTTATACTCACATTTTGTAAAGTGCAAAACAAAGAATGATGTTTCTCCTTATTAGGATTACTGTAAGAGCTTTGCAATTTTAAAAATGTAGTCCAATAATTACTGTTTAGGATGTATTCTCTCTGCATATCTCATGCACAACATTCTGACTTTCAGCTGAATTTTTTGTCAAGAAATTTATTCATTTCTAGCATAGAAAATTGTGGTTCAATGGAATATTCTTTATTTCACTGTGAGCTACTTTCCTTAGAGCTTTGGTTCCTTCTGTGTGTTTGTGGACACGATGTGCATAAAACTTACAGTGATGCATTGCTGTTAACTGAAAGAGTAAAAAGAAGCCTTAGGAAAGTTTGCAGCAAGAAACAGCACATGTTTCCTGAAGGAAAGAAATTCTGTCACTGGGAGAGAGGCAGCTCTGATGGCCGTGGGGAAAAGAAGCATCCTCTCCCTCCTGTTGGGTCATACCTATGTACTAAACGTGTGGCAACGTTGGGTCTGTAATGGAGGGATGGCTGGAAAGGTGACACACCAGTGCTTCTAGCTGCTGCATGTGAGGCATCTCCCTGGTTTTGAAGGAATCAAGCACTAGATAGCAGGAAGGGAACAGTGAGACTTGCCACGGGGTAGGGAGGACAGAAGTCCTCACAGTCCCTGTGATAAATCTAAGTGTGTAACTATCTTTACTCCTCTGCGGTTTCTTCCATAACAATCACATTCCGCTGCATTCTTTTATTACTATGTGAGACTAGCTTTCTGCTTTTGATGTAGTAGGAAAGACCAAACTAACTTCAAACTACCTGTATAAATATATTCACCAAAGAGATGACTGAGTACCAACATGCCTGCAATCACTCTTTACATTGTTTTCCTCTTTTTTTTTTTCCTCCCCTTCTCTTTTGTGATCTAAATAGTAGAAACGTAGAATATTTTTGATGCTAGCTTGCGTAGATAATTAGCTCTGGTCTATCATCAATACAGGAGAAGGCTGCATATTCCATTTCTTTGGCTACAAGATATATTAGCTGCTACCAACCTGATCTTTGCTAACTGGAGTTACTGAGTATGTACTTGTGTTGGAGGCTGTGACTTATACACACAGCTAATTGTCTAATCAATATATCTTTGATGTAGTAGAAAGTTTCATGTAACCTGTGATGCCACATTTTATGTAAGTAATCAAACTATGAAAATGTTACATTGTTGATGGTGTTCTTATTAGCACAATTCTTATGGAACAGCAGTTTAAATTGTTTCTTACACTCCTAAGTTATTTACAGGGAATATTCCGGGATTTTTGAGGGAAAATATTTCTCATATTGTTCTATAGGTGAATCCTGTCATCCCAATTACTGCTGACAAATGATCAGTCTACTACAATAGAGAAATATAAAGGAGATACAGAGTTCTTAAAAAAGAATGAAAATAGTCTTCCTATGTAATCTGTAATATTTAGCTTGGTTTACCTTTAAAAATGAGGATATAGCCTCAAAGAAATGCTATAGTTGAGGAAAAAGATGAAACATTTACTGGAAGATGTAATGATTATCTGATGCTATTGTAGGACTATTAAAATAAAACCTGAGACAAGTTATTATACATGGAGATTTCATGATCAATAGCTAACCAGATATATTTGTTTTAAGACATGGCATTGTGTTTCCTGTAAAAGGTCTCAGCATTGTCTTATTACTGAACAGTCAGTGTGCTTTATATTACTTCAAATTTGCATCATCTGTAATTGGGGAGAGAATTTTATACCACCTCTGGCAAAGTATACTGTTTTATAAAAGTGTTTTCTTCAATGAACATAGCCATCTGTGAGCTGCGTGGTAATGCAAACATATTTAAACCAAACCGTCAAATCCTAAAAAGAGATTTCTTCCCACAGAACAAAAAAGGCATTTCTTCTGGCATTTATTTGAATATTCCATTTTATGTGGAGCCACTGGGACAGACACTGGGGATTTGGGGTCATATTCTAACTCTGATGCAAAATTCTGGTGTGACTTTGTGGTTTTTTTCCATCTATAAAACTATGGTAATGTTTTATTTTTTGTCACCTGTGATCTAGTTCTCTCTATGACTTATAAGATTTTCAAGGCTGCCCCTTATTTGATGTTTATAAAACAAGGAGCACAGCTGAACCCTGACCATGTTTGGGACCTCTAGCTTTAACTCCTGTTTCCTCTATTACTCCTTACTGTATCCCTTCTCTAACGCCTTTGTACGTATTTTCTTTTCATCATCAAAATTCGCAAAGGATCAAAAGGATAAAGAAAAATGAATATGAGAAAAATTGAGTAACAAATTCCATATAAAGGATCATGGAAGAATAATTTGCTCTATTTTATATTCACAGTTTGAGCAGGAATAAGATTAAAGAGACTGTGGCTTAATAAAAGATTTTTTAAAACATTTCTTTTTCCATTTTGCCTGAAGTAGCTGTATGCTTGTAGTGGATGAAGATGTTTTACTTTCCTTTGGCATATTTTAATTCAAGCATGTTCTTACTGTATAATTCTATGCCTGTTGGCATCAGCGCAATAGCAGGTATATAGAAATATTAATTCTTTTTTACAGTGAAAGTCCCTGTTGCAAAGGAGCAGCATATCCACTCCACTTTGGAGATAATGACATGGTTTGACACTGAGTGAGTTATTGCTAGCAGTTACTGTGTTTTTATGAGAGCCTTGTTAGCAAGTGGATACAGCAGTTTGTTTTGTCTACTACAAAGCTCATATTACTCTGCCTTTTTGGCATGAGAAACACTTTTTATTTTGTTCTTTTTCCTGCTTTGCATAATTAGCGAACATAAAGGGAAGAGGTAAGGGTGGAAAGCAGAAAGTGTCCCTTTGTGACCTGGGAATCCTGTAGTGCTCCCTGTTGTGGGAAAGCTGCTGCTAAGGTTGGCCATACAGAGAAGGAATGCACTTACCTGTGTACTGGAGAAAGGACAGGGCATTCTTACACCTTCCTATATGAATAGCTGAACTGATCTTGGCATTTATATTTGTGTGTATTTTTCTAATGAAATTACATGAGGCAAGTGGATTTCCAGAAATGGTAATTCAGCATATAATTTGAACCTGCTTTTATCTAGAAGACAAGGTATAAAACCAGAGAGATTTGATTGCTTAACTTGTCCTGATAGCTTATGATTTGTAGCAGACCAGAGGCAGAATATTTCTTTTTGAACTTGCTATATCTAGAGCTCCTTGTGTTGTTTTTTTTTTTCTGGTAGAAAGACATTGTAACTGAATCAAGGTGTGCTAAGAAACTTTGTCAGTGATATTAATATTCTCAGAAGACCTTTAGTGTAAATATTCCACAAATCATTGTTTATTACCAGGTAGTTTTAAATATTAAAAGCAATTGTTCCTTAAACAAGTAAGAATCTATATTTTGGGAATTTATCTTTGTGGTAAAACTGAATGCCCTTTCATAAAAACTTGAATGAAATTATTTTGAGAAGATCAAAATGTACCATTTTTTGTACCACTTTTACATCTTATAATATTGTGCTATTATGAAAGATATCTCAATATTCTTATATGAACAAATATCAGATAAGCAAGTATTATAAAATAACAGGTTTTAATCTTGTCATATAATTTGTTTTTCTTTCATGTAGGGTTTTCTGTCCACCTCACAATGAAAGAAATTTAAAATTTTCTACTTTTTGCAGCCAATTCTGGATAGACTCACAAGTCATTGTAAAAAATCTACATGTTTAATTATTTGGCTTGCAGAAAAAATAACCAGTTCCTTTATAAATACCAGTGTTATACTATAGCTTAACGCTTCAGAAAATTTGAGGTCACTTGAAACACTTGCAAGGTTTACCACTTAAAGATTAGTTTCATCTGGATTGATAACACTGCTATGTAATTTGAAAATTCCTGACTCTCATGCAGTTAATGTTCTCACTTAGTAATGGATAAAGTTTTTCTGTGTGCTCATGTATATACATAGATAGCAATGTAGATAATACATAACTAGGAGAAACTCCTCCTGTATATGAGATTTGCCAATATCCTACATAGTTCCAGCTGCTATTTTTCTTTATGAAATCAGATTTGAGACACATTGCTATCACAGTTTTATGCATCAGAGGAAATTATGAACCTCCAGATACTCATTGTGATTTTTGCATAAAGGTGAAGCATATTAAGGTTAATCTACTGGACGTAAAGATGTATTCATTAGTTTGTGTTTAACATAATGCTTTTTTAAAGTGGCATCTAATTATTGCCCTTGTGCAGCAGAAATACCTCTGAGGAAATGTGTCTCAGCTGTTTAAGAAATATATCTGCCTATTCTGAAAGAACATGCTAATTGTTCTTTGGGGCTTTAATATAAAATTATTTCTAAATTTTACTTCATTTTTAAAGGCCATCTTTTCTTAAAAAGAAAAGAAATTGTTCTGACTGCTGTGCTAGTGGTCATTTAAAAATGCCTCTGCTTATGAAAAATGCATAACATTAGGGAGCAAGTGGCATCTCAGTGAGGTTATAATCAGAGTACACATTTCGTTTGACTCTTCAAATGTGCTTAAAGAGATCCCAACGCATGCCGGCATGTTAAAATCTAGAGTGAGCTATGCAGATTTTCCAGTTTACCTATGAAGTACTGTTGGAGATTAGATGAAAATAAAAAATGTATAGGAAGATTTTAGCATTGTTGTAGAGCTAGTCTATGCAGTCTATTGTCTTTAGAGTCTCTTCAGTATACAAATGCACATAACTGAAGAAAGCACAGGGAACAAAATCTAAATGTTGGGGCATAAGGTCAGGGCCAACACATATCTCCTAGGTTTTATAGCATGTGTTGTTTTTTCTCAGTTCAGTTCATTGCTCTGTTTGGTCCCTCCTCTGGTTTTGCATCTTTTCCTTCCTGTTCTATGGGAAAGTGGACAGTGGAACATCTTTCGCCTTTTATTTTTGACCATTAAATAGTGGATACTCTGCACTTATTGAGGTGTGCTTGAAGGCCTGCTCTCATGAAAAATGTTTAAGTAAATAACTGTCAGCTGTGATCTGTAATCTAGCATAATTTTTTTGGTCAGCTTCATTTTCATATTAATTTTGTGAAGGATATAACATGTTTGGCAGTCATATGTCTAATGATGTTAGTTAATGAATACTGGCACTAACAATTTAGAACTGATTTGTTTTCCAGGTCTTTGAAGAGACAAATTTATCTCAATTTTGGGTAAGATCTAAACTTCTATGAATATTTACATATGTAACAGGTTCTGCTGTTAATGTTTTTTGCTTAAAAAAAATCTTTTTGAAGAGCTGTATATCCTTTTGGTTTGCCATGTGAAACCCACAAATTCTTTTCTCTGGAAGGGCAGTACTCTGTAAATCTGATGGCTGACAGCCTTATGAAACTATAAACTTAGATAAAGCCAGAAGTATTTAAAAAATAGCTAACACTTCTTTCTCCTCCTTTCCTGTAGCTCAGCTTTCTCAATAAGGCTTGTGTGCTCAACCTTGTATGGAACCCAAATGACCAACAAGTCACACAAACATGAGTTGTTTGTGAATGTGAAAAAAAATACAGAAATGCTAAAATATCAAAGATAAATTTGAAAAATGTATGTAATTTCTGCTTTTGTTTTTTTGGTCGCTTTAAACCCAGTAGTTCTGCTTATGGCTTCCAAGGAAAAATAAATGCCATATACAATAGTATTAGCTAAGATTACATAGGATTACTGAGAGAAAACTGCAGAGCACTAGCAAGGGGAAAAGGAGATGGAGTCATAACCTTACAGGGGTTGAGAAATAAAACTCATAATGTGGAATGAAGTCTGAGACTGTATCTAGAAAACCAGGGAGAAGCACAGAGATAACTGGAGCGGAACAAAACGGCACATCTAAGTTGGAAAAGTTGCTGTTCCTGGCACTGGAGCTAGCAGCCTATGCCATCCTAATTCATCTATTAATTTACTTTTTGTTATATTAAACTCATATCTTATTTAAAAGCTCTGAATCAGACCTCTTTAATCATCTTGGCATCTACATGGTTCCAAGAGTAGAAAAAGAAACAGGTGAGTGTAAGGAAAGGAAGTGAACTACAAAATATTCCTGATCTGAGAATACCAGCACAGGTCAAACTTTCCAGATATCTATCAGACAAATAAAACAAATTCAGACAAAAATTTCTATCTCCTTATTGAGAAAGCTGAGCTACAGAAAAGGAGGAGAAAGAAGTGCTTATGAGCCAGAAATATTTACCTATATTTGGCTTAAAGTAAACATACTGTTAATCATTAGGATTTCTAGAATCCAAGTCTTTATACTGAATTTAATTGCTATGAAGCAGATATTCTTCTTAAACAATGTGGAGCTGAATCAGAGACCATTGATATCATCGGGAAATGGCAGATCTTCTGTCTGTTTGCTCTTTCCGAGCTTGTGCTGAATTCAACATCCTGTGCAGTTTTGTGAAGAAGTAAACAAGTGATAATTGGCTTAGACAGTTTACAATGTCTTCTGAATTTTCCAGAGGAGTTTTCAACTTCCTTTATTTACAGATGCTTTTTCCCTTGCACAGCTTACGAACATGAAGACTATGCAGGCAAAAAGATCTGCTTACACAGAAATTAAGTTTTAATAAGATGTTTTGCAGGAGAGCCCGCTGCACGGATCCCATTACAAGATAGGAGCAATAGCTGGTTTTGCAAGTGCAAATTCTATGAGCCAGCAAATGTGCAGATAAACCAGCTTAAAGTGATTTTAGCATGTGTACAAAGCTAGTAAACTGCTTACTATCAAATTTCACAAACTACTGCTTATGTTCCTTACCTCTTTTCCACATCAAGCAAAAGAACAGCTAATGTTTGATTCTGACCATAGAGAAAGAAAAAAACTGTGAAAGATGGACTTAATTAGAGCACACTTTTATTCATTTAATTCACTTGTGAGCTGCCTGGCTTGGTGACACTGCCCTGCAGGGCCTTGTTCCCACTTCAGTTCTTTCGCCCGGTGAAAGTTACCCTTGCCCGCACCGGTTCTAGTTTTAGCCTGCTACTGTATCTCTACCCATTTCTTTCTAGAAGATGAAGCAGCTTGTGATAAGAAGATGGTTTTTATATTTTTCTGGGACTTCTAAGTTTATCAGCTACTTTGAATAATGCTTTCCTTTAGATTCACTTCCCATTCCATGCAGCAGGGAAGTAAGATCCTTTAATTGCAACAACTTGAACCTTACTTTCCTTTTATTTCTGTCAGGTCCTGAGCTGAAGATTTAAGGGGAATTCATTGGAAGATCTGTGTTAGCTGAGAGCTTAAAAGGTCTGTCTTTATTCAGTGCTAGCTAGACTATTTAGGAATGGATGACTTTTTCATCATCATCATTATTATGACAGAAACAGCTGAACAGGGGTTCCCTTCATGCCATCATGGACACCATATTGCTACATAGAAACAGCCAATAGAGGAGTGCTAAATTTTAGGTTGGCAAGGTTAGGGTTTCTTTGAGCACTGGGGCTTCAAAACCTGGACTATAGATACCTAATTCCCTCTTCTGAAGAGGAAAAGTTTGTGTGTGTGAATTACTCATACATAGTGTATCAGTCAAGTGGTTGAAGCATTTTTTTTTAAGGAAGACTTCCCGCCCTGCTTGAAGGGATTTCAAAATGGTATTTCCCTGTCCTTAGAGAGTAACCTAACTACTAGGCTTCGTGGTATGGTATGAAGGTGCAAAGGAAGGGATACCACCCCCTAACTCCTCTGGAGAAACTTAGCTCTTTTGGGGAAAACAGTATGAGAGGAAGCTTGGTGCCTAGGGGGAAATGTGATTTAGACACTGCTCTCATGACACTTTCTGTGTTTTCGTCCAATAACTATCAATGAGTATTAATCCTCAGAGAAGTCATCTGTACAGTAATGTGAAAAGCTTGTTCCTAGACTTGTTTCCAAATTTTACAAGGTTCCCTTCTAGGGTTTGATAACTGATGATGTACAAGACAGTACATTTCAAATAGTTATAACCTTGCTTGTGATAATTTCTCATGCTAGTTCTGCAGAGAAAAATCCTGAACTGAAGGTAACTCTTGTGTACCCACTTGAGAGAGTTTTCTTAACACACTCTCTCTTAAAGCCTCTGCTGGCCATGCTATATATTAGTCTCTTTGCCTCGCGGAAGTAAAGGCAGATGCACTTCCCACCGCCCCCCCCAGTCTGAGCACACTGAATATTGCTGGTGCTGGTAAAAACTTCTAAGTACAACCTGGAGAGCTAATGTGTGTTGTATAATACAGAACAATGAATATGTAAAGTATGTGGCTTTTCTTTTTGTTTTGTTTTTTACTTGAGAGGGAGACTCCCTTTTTGGTGCAATAATTTCCATGCTTATTTGTTTTTATCTGGGACATGAGACAGTGAGATAAGGAGAGAGATTTGTGTAGTGGATAGGGGGCATACACTGGTGTTCGCTATCAAGTGCCAAGAGTTCAGTCTAAATCTTCAAGCTTGAAATATGTCTACCTGAAATGTTCGAAGATATTTTTCTACTTGCCTAAGAGCTGCCCTTGATCCTGGGTGTTCAGTTCTGTGCACTCTACGTGCTTTCAGACAAGCTAGAAGTAGTAATAGTCTGACTGAACAAGGTCCATGTGCAATGCCTCTGATGATTGGCATGGTTTGACAGAAAAGGAGAATGATGGTTATGGGAAAGACCCCGTAAGAAAATGTGAAAAAGAAAGATTTTTTTTTTTTCCCCCTCTAGCACCATATATGGTGTTCGCAGGGCTTTGGTGACTGACGTTCTTCAGTCCTTTGCCTGTCTCTTACTTTTGCATTGACAGTCAGACGTGAAAATTATGAATCCCACTGTCTTCTGTCTGAATTGAAAATTCACTCGATTTTGTGATTCTGTGGATCTCTTGATATTTCTAATGCAGAGATCTCCTGGCAGAACAATTTCCTTAAAAAGCAAGCAACGATGAAATGTTTAAAAAAAAAGAAAAACTCATAAGTGTTCCATACTTTCTTCCCAAGGTCTTATTATTTTTCTAATTCTGTGATTTATTACTGTTCCTCATATTTCTGAAAGCTATATTTTAAAGGAAATAATGAGATGATATATTATGAAAAATGGTAATTACTCATGAATTTCTATTGCTGGAAAACAGCCCTTGAAAACTGATGCAACAGTAATAAAAACTGGTGTTCTCTGTAAAGAAAAAAAATTCAATTGATAGTTCTGAATTTCATGCCATGAGTACTGGGTCCATGAGTACTGTAGATTTTGTTTAGACCTTGAAAGGCAGAATGTATAGGCAAAAGATGCAGAACCAAAGCTTCAGAAAGAGGTGAAACTCTTTGTTGAACGTTGTCAATAAAACTAAAATACTTGATGAAGAATTTTAAGTGTTACAAAGTGCTGACATAAGAAAGAACACCTGATTATAAGGTAGCTCTGGAAAACTGATTACAGGGTTGTTATATTTAAGCCAGAGGGTTTCGGAGTGCAGCTTTGTGAATTGTCCTGCTAGAGAGCAGGGTTTATCATTGCTTTTGATTAGTATGTTCTTGCTCATTTTCAATTTCATGCACTGTTCAACACTACCACATAGTTCATGGAAGAGCACATTATCCTCTACTGGAAAATTAATTCCTTGTGGTAACAGGTGTATAAAGTTTCTAAATCTTTTGGCTTGGGAATGTCTAAACATGGGAAGGTGATTTGTTCATCTCCTCAAAATCATGAGATTTTGTTGAATGTTTTGCAATTGTATTTGAATAATATTTTGAAGGAAACTGTAAGCTTGAACTCTTTGAAGAATGTAATTATAATGATATTTGACTTTTATTAGTAGAAATAAAAGATTAAAGCCCTTTGAATGACATGAGTTGAAACAAAGCTTTAGTGAAAAAGACCGAATTGGACTCAACAGAGTGCTGTATTGGACCTTTCATGAGACTCTTCCCATGTAGATTACTAGGAATTAACAAAACAACAAATTACCATTAATAGCATAATAAAATAAATTAAAAAAAGACATGTCACTCTGCTATCTCATGTTTTCCTGTGAGAACAAGGAAATGTGACAGATATGCTGAAGACAGAATAAAGATACTTCCTTATGTAGGTTCAGGAAATTGGGTAGTGTTAGCTGCCTAAGATGACTGAAATTGAGAGCTGGCAGTAAAGACTGAACAGGAATTGGCTAAAAAAGCATGAAGAAATACTTTTTTTTCCTGTGCAAGCTAAGTTTGTTTGGTTTTAAATAACTGTTAATGCTAAGTACTGTAATATTGTTAAATATTCCATTTTCATGTTGCATATCTTAATCTTTCTTCCTAAAGTAGAATAAACACATGCCAGTGGCAAAATGTGCCAGTGAGCATGAATTCTTACACTCATACTTCAGTGGCATAACACACAGACCGTAACCTCATCCTGTACTTCCATTTTCACTGAATATGTGAATTGCCTGCATTGGTGCTTCTCTTTGTAGCTGTTGTGGTTTAACCCAGGACGCAGCCAAACACCACACAGCTGCTTGCTCACTCCCCACAGTGGGATGGGGGAGAGAATTGGGGGGGGGGGGGGGGGGGAGATTAAAATTCATGGATTGAGATAAAGACAGTTTAATAGAACAGAAAAGGAAGGGAAAATAATAATAATAATAATGATGATGATAGAATATACAAAATGAGCGATGCACAATGCAATTGCTCACCACCCACTGACCGATGCCCAGCCAGTCCCCAAGCAGTGATGGCTGCTCACCAGACAACTCCCCTAGTTTATATACTGAGCATGATGTCACATGGTATGGAATACCCCATTGGCCAGTTGGGTTAGCTGTCTTGGCTGTGCTCCCAGCCAGCTTCTTGTGCACCTGTCAGAGCATGGGAAGCTGAAAAGTCTTTGACTAGGCTAAACACTACTTAGCAACAACTGAAAACATCAGTGTGTTATCAACATTGTTCTCATACTAAATCCAAAACACAGCACGAGGAAGAAATTTAACTCTATCCCAGCCAAAACCAGCACAGTATCCACCCCTTATTCTATACCATCTATGTCATGTCTAGGTCTCACATTTTCTAATACATTCCAATTAATCACCACCACCTTTCCTGTATTTTGCTATATACACAGAGATATCATTCCCTTAGTCTATGTGCCATCCCTCTAAAATGTCCATTGAGTTCATTTAGTCCATGACTTTGGGCTCCATCTGTCATAACAGTCTTTCAGGGCAGGAAAGGTGGTGTGTGGTGTTGGATTGTTGCATGCTGAAGCCAGTTCTGGTTCCATCACCGCTGCACTTGTCCGGTTCTATCATCGTTGCACTTTGCTTGGTTTCATCAGAGTTCATTCTTCATTAATCTGGTTGATTCTTACTGCAGTACCATTGATATGACCTATAGAAACCATAGAAGTGAAAACGTACCTTATTGTATAGCAATTAACATCATACAATGTAGTTCATTGAAATTGTCACAGTCCATCTTCATCAAACGAATATTTCCTTTCTTCTCACTCTCCTTTACTCATAGTTTTGGTGATGACATTCCCATCAGCTCTAGGCATTGAGGAGAAAAAAAAATTATCTCTTTCATAAGCAACAGCAACCTACTATCTATAGAGTGATATTTGTCCATGAAAGACTCATTCCTAATTTACTCCCTGTTAGACATGGTTAGGAAAAAATTATTAGGAAAAAAACTTCTGGCAGCAGCTAAAGCCTGACATTTACAGAGACCCACTCTGCTCTATGAAAGCTGTCCAGACCTAAGAATATTGCTGTCCAGGCCTCACAACCTCTTTAGTTTCCTGGTGTTGTGGTTTAACCCGGCAGGCAGCCGGGTTAAACACCACACAGCCACTCAGTCACTCCCCCCAGGTGGGATGAGGGAGAGAATCAGAAAAAAATAAGTAAAATTCGTGTGTTGATATGGAGACAGTTTAACAGGACAGAAAAGGAAGGGAAAATAGTAATAATAATAATAATAATAAAAGAATATACAAAACAAGTGATGCATAATGCAATTGCTCACCACCTGCCGACTGATGCCCAGCCAGTTCCTGAGCAGCAGTGTATCCTCTGGCCACCTCCCCCCAGTTTATATACTGAGCATGATGTGATATGGTATGGAATACCCCGTTGGCCAGTTTGGGTCAGCTACCCTGGCTGTGCCCCCTCACAGCTTCTCTCTGGCAGGCCATGAGAAGCTGAAAAGACCTTGAATAAGACATAGCAACAACTAAAAACATCAGAGTGTTATCAACGTTATTCTCACACTATATCCAAAACACAACACTATACCAGCTATTAGGAAGAAAATTAATTCCATGCCAGTGGAATTTGTGTGATTCTTACTGTAATACTGTTGATATGGCATAGAGTGACGATAGTACTGATGACATACAGTCTTATATAGCAGTTAACATTACACAACTCAAATCATTGGCTACTCTTACCCCAAATCAAATCCGCTTGTACGCATCAGACTTCCCCAGAGTACACAGAGGTACACATCAGACTTCCCCATCCTTTCGCATCACCCACCAAGTGCACCCAGGTCCTTGAGCAAAAGCAATCCCACGGATAGGGTTGCCTTTGCCCGAGGCAGGAATACCCCAGACTGTCTTCCCCAGCAGATTTTTATGTGCACTACAGGGACTTTAGCCCCATCTACAGTACGTAAAAGTTTTGATTGGGTAGGGCCAGCTTGAGTGACAGATCCCCTGGTGTTGACTAACCAGGCGTCTTTTGCTAAATGTGTATCCCAGTGCTTGAACATCCCAGTACCCATTGCTCTCAGTGTAGTCTTTAGCAGTCCATTGTATCGTTCGATTTTCCTGGAGGCTGGTGCATGGCAGGGGATGTGATAGACCCACTCAATGCCATGTTCTTTGGCCCAGGTGTCTATGAGGGTGTTTTGGAAGTTAGTCCCGTTGTCTGACTCAATTCTTTCTGGGGTGCCATGTCGCCACAAGACTTGCTTTTCAAGGCCCAGGATGGTGTTCCAGGCCATGGCATGGGGCACAGGATATGTTTCTAGCCATGCGGTGGTTGCTTCCACCATGGTGAGCACATAGCGCTTGCCTTGGTGGGTTTGTGGGAGTGTGATACAATCAATCTGCCAGGCCTCCCCATATTTATATATTCAACCATCGCCCTCCATACCAAAGAGGCTTTACTTGCTTGGCTTGCTTGATTGCAGTGCATGTTTTACATTCATGGATAACCTGTGCAATAGTGTCCATGGTCAAGTCCACACCTCGACGATGAGCCCATCTATATGTTGCATCTCTTCCTCAATGGCCTTGGGTACATGAGCATCTACATGACGTACTTTTACAACCAGGTTCTCTACATGGGCAGCAATATCTTGCCACAACGCGGCGGCCCAGATGGGTTTGCCTCTGCAAAACAAACCAGTTGTTCTGCTTCCATTGTTGTAGTCACCCCCACAGGGCATTTGCCACCATCTGTGAGTCAGTATAAAGATATAGTACTGGCTATTTTTCTCAATCAGAAATATCCAAAGCCAGCTGGATGGCTTTCACCTCTGCAAAGTGACTCGATTCACCTTCTCCTTCAGCAGTTTCTGCGACGTGTTGTATAGGATTCCATAAAGCTGCCTTCCACCTCCGGTGCTTTCCCACAAGGCGACGAGACCCATCAGTGAACAGGGCATACTGCTTCTCGTTTTCTGGTAGTTTATTATACAGTGGGGCCTCTTCAGCACGTGTCACCTCCTCCTCTGGGGATATTCCAAAATCTTTGTCTTCTGGCCAGTTTGTGATCACTTCCAAGGTTCCTGGGTGACTGGGGTTTCCTGTTCGGGCCCGTTGTGTGATCAGTGCGACCCACTTACTCCACGTAGCATCGGTTGCATGATGTGTAGAGGGGACGCTCCCTTTGAACATCCAGCCCAGCACCGGCAGTCGGGGTGCCAGGAGGAGCTGTGCTTCAGTACCAACCACTTCCGAAGCAGCTCGAATCCCTTCATATGCTGCCAATATCTCCTTCTCAGTTGGAGTGTAGCGGGCCTCAGATCCTCTGTATCCCCGACTCCAAAACCCTCAGGGTCGACCTCGAGTCTCCCCTGGTGCTTTCTGCCAGAGGCTCCAGGCAGGGCCATTCTCCCCAGCCGTGGTGTAGAGCACATTCTTTACATCTGGTCCTGCCCAGACTGGCCCAAGGGCTACGGCGTGAACTATCTCCCGTTTAATTTGTTCAAAGGCTTCTCGTTGCTCAGGGCCCCATTTGAAATCATTCTTCTTCCGGGTCACTTGATAGAGAGGGCTTCCAATCAGGCTGCAATTTGGAATATGCATTCTGTAAAAGCCCACAATGCCTAGGAAAGCTTGTGTTTCCTTTTTGCTAGCTGGTGGGGACATGGCTGTTATTTTGTTGATCACATCCATTGGGATCTGACGACGTCCATCTTGCCATTTTATTCCTAAAAACTGGATCTCCTGTGCAGGTCCCTTCACCTTACTTTGTTTTATGGCAAAACCGGCCTTCAGAAGGATTTGGACTATTCTCTTCCCTTCTAGCAAAAACTTCTTCTGCTGTGTTGCCCCACATGATGATGTCATCAACGTATTGCAGGTGTTCTGGAGCCTCACCCTGTTCCAGTGCGGTGTGGATCAGTCCATGGCAAATGGCAGGGCTGTGTTTCCACCCCTGGGGCAGTTGATTCCAGGTGTACTGGACACCCCTCCAAGCGACAGCAAACTGTGGCCTGCATTCTGCCACCAAAGGGATTGAGAAGAACGCATTAGCGCTATGAATTGTGGCGTACCACTTGGCTGCCTTTGATTCCAGTTCGTATTGGAGTTCTAGCATGTCTGGCACGGCAGCACTCTGCAGCAGCATGACTTCATTCAGGCCACCATAGTCTACTGTTAGTTTCCACTTTCCATTAGACTTTCGCACTGGCCATATGGGTCTGTTAAATGGTGAGCGAGTCTTTCTGATCACTCCTTGGCTTTCCAGTCGACGAATCAGCTCATGGATGGGGATCAGGGAGTCTCGGTTGGTGCGACATTGCTGCCGGTGCAGTGTTGTGGTAGCGATTGGCACGTGTTGTTCCTCAACCCTCAGCAACCCCAGAACAGAAGGGTCCTTTGAGAGACCGGGCAAGGCAGACAGCTGTTCAATTTCCTCCATCTCCAAGGCAGCTATACCAAAAGCCCACCGGTACTCTTTTGGGTCCTTGAAATACCCTCTCCTGAGCTGGTCTATGCCAAGGATGCACGGAGCCTCTGGGCCAGTCACAATGGGGTGCTTTTGCCACTCATTCCTGGTTAGGCTCACTTCGGCCTCCAATACAGCTAGCTCTTGGGACGTCCCTGTCACTCCAGAAGGGTTCTGCCCCTTCATACCTTGATGCCATTAGGGTACACTCTGCACTGGTGTCTACTAGAACCTGTGGGTCTGATGTGCCAGGCCATCAAATCCACATAGTCCAGTAAACCCGGTTGTCCCTTTCCTCCACCTGGCTGGAGGCAGGACCCCTCTAGTCCTGGTCATAGTATTTGTTACTCACTTCTTGTAGATGCGATTCAAAAGTCCCTTTATTAAGATCAGCAGTAGAATCAGCCCTTCTACTCTGTCTGGGGAACTGCTCACTGGAGACTGGAGCAGCAGTTTTTCTGGAAGAACTCCCTTTTGTGATTGTTTTTCCTTGCTGCTCACATACCTGTGCCTCTAGGGTTGAGGTAGATTTTCCATCCCACTTTTCCATGTCCTCTCCGTGGTCACGCAGGTAAAACCACAGGGTGGCCCGGGTTGTGTACCCACGGTATCTTCTCTTTTGAGCAGAGGGACACTTACTCCTAATGGCTGAGATACTGGTCCGTACAGGTGGGGAGTAGGACATATCTTCTTTGAGTTGCTGGAATCCCAAGACAGTTTTTCAGACAGTTTCTCCACAGCAGAGGCGCAGGCCTATAGGGAGGAAGAGAGACTTTCTTCATATTGCCGTAGTTGGCCAGCCAATTCATCCACCGTTTGTTCCTCTCCATCTTTCCAGGTCTTTATTGCCAATGAGTTTGCATATGATGCTGGTGCGCTCCATAGAAACTTGTGCCACATGGGTCAGGTGCACCTGACTTCATCGGGATCTTTGGATAACTGCTCGTTGTTCAGGTCATCATAAATCACTTCCAGCACGGCTAATTCTCTCAGGTACTGGATACCTCTCTCCATGGTGGTCCACTTGCCTGGGTGACATATAACATCTTCCTTGAAGGGACACCTTTCCTTCACACCTGACAGGAGTCACCTCCAGAGGCTGAGGACTTGTGGCCCTTGTCCAATCACTTTGTCAATGCCCCCTTCCCTAGAAAGTGATCCCAGTTCCTTGGCTTCCCTACCCTCTAATTCCAGGCTACTGGCCCCATTATCCCAGCACTGGAGCAGCCAGGTGACAATGTGCTCGCCTGGATGACGACTGAAATCTTTTCGTGTATCTTGCAGCTCACTCAGGGATAGGATCGGGTGGTTACCATCTCATTTGTGGGATCTGCCTCTTCTTCCTCCTGTTGTCATGATGGCCCTCGTTCATCTTCATCCCTTACTAAATGAGCTGATTTTTTTGTGTAAACTCTATCCCCACTGAAACCAGGACAGTAGCTTTAAATGGGAAAATTAAAATTAGAAAAAATGTAATCCATAAATAATTTGTTAGCATGAGTGCTAAAAATTGCAATTCCTCTGGATAGTCAAGCCAAGCTTCTATCATGCCTAATTCACTTATTTAAGGATTGGACAGTCTGTGTTGCTACATTTCTGAAAACCTGAAACTTTAGCTAAAGCAGCTTTGACCAGATGTGTGGTTTAATAGTCAAGAAAAATTATTGTATCACACAACTCTAAATTGATTTAATTTTCTAATGTGTGTTATGCTTTCTTGCCAAAGTCTGGAAAGGTCTTGTGTACTTGCTTCTGTCTTTGGGCAATTGCATAGTGGATAAAATTATTGCAGGACCGCTTTCATGGTTGATGTATAACTGCATGAACCGAAGTGATAACTTTGAGAACCCAGTAAGCAAGTTTTTGGGATCCCAATGTGATTTGTCTATGCGCGTGTGCATGCGTACACATGCATGCATGCATTTTATTTAATGTAAGCTAGAATTTGGAGAAAGTCTGGAAATTTGTATTAATTTCTTTTTCTTTTGTTTCTGTAATGAAAGTCTGTGACATTTGCATGTACAGTTTACTTGTTGGGTAACCTAAAATAATGGTCTTATGCAACTGTTAAGACTGGACATCAGAAGATAGTAACTGTGCTCAAAATATTAGCTAAACCACCCATCTGCACAAAAAAAAAATGTGAGCTCTGCAGCTACTCTGTAGATATTGCTTACTAATGTTAGAGGAAACATTCTTCTTGCTCACTTTTTAGAATAAGTCAGTTAAAGGTGTGCAACAGTATTAAGACTTTGACAAATTTAGGGTTGTCTTTGAGATATGTAAAAGCTGCTTGTGGTGCAGCTGGGTAGGTTTATGATGATCTTGGAGAATGTTGTACAATCTTTTTTTTTTTTTTTATTTGTATTATTCTCTTGGCCCTAAGTAATGGATTATGCATAGAAAATGTACTGGTGCTGCAACAACAAGTAGATCAACTGAGAGAACACCCTTTGCCTGAAGTATTTTTAAAACTGTGAATGTGAAGTTGGATGATGAATTGAATAGTCTACATCAAAGGACAGATATATAGTGTCTGAATATGAAAAGGCATAAGTACATGAGAGCATGTCACAACCATATGTAGTGCTTGCTGCTCTCAGTGATAAAACAGTTTACTATTGTCTTTGCCACCAACAAAGTATGTCAATTTAGGGTCTGATGCACCTTCTGCCTTATTTATCGGTGTCTGTATACAGTATAACATTTTGCAATGCCTATTTTTTAAGAGTAAAACCCAAAAATTCATCTTTGGCTTTATTAAAAAGTAAATCTGTTTTCTTCAGTTCATTTCCCTCCCTGCCCCGCCCTGAGCAGTTGCAGTCTTTATTTGATGCTTGCCTCTTTTAGTTGTTTCTGAAATGTATAAAACTTATGATTTATTCTAACTTTAGTTTACTTGCAGTTGGAGGATTGAATAATTTCATTAGCATAATTATTTAATGGAGACAGAATTTAGTATTCCTCAGAAAACAATAGAATTATGTTTGGATAAGGTTCAAATAAGAGCAAAGGCTTAAGTTTCTGGCTCCTATTTTTTGGATAATGACTAAGCCGACTTTTGCACATCTCCTTTCTGACCTGGATCGGGAAAAAATAAATAAAAGCAAGCTTATACTAGATAATAAATAGTCTTCTAAAATATCAGTTTATAACAGCCCAGAACCAGATTCATTACATGAGTAGGACAAAGCCTGATTTTAAGAATTTAGTGGACCTTGCTTGACCTTGTATAAACCATGATTCTGCCAGTAAAGTTCAACCTTTCCTCATCGTACCTCTATGTAACTTTCCACTCTCCTGTTTGTTTGGTTTTTTAAAAATATTCTTTATGTAATCTTTCTTTGTTTCTCTCTTTTTTTTTTTTCCTTTCTTTGTCTCTGGGGTTTAAAACGTGTGGATATTGAAACACACTCTATTTTCTTCAGTTTATATGCTTCTCTGCTATGTCCTTCCCCTTTGCCACACTCTGCTCTTGATGTTTCATGGTTTTACCAGATATAGTTCAGACTCTGAATTCTCTAAGAGCAGTAAGATGGAATAAGTAGGCCTGTTCTTGCCTGCTGTAGTAATTCCATTTAAATCAGACTAAACTAACACCAGATGATGACTCTGGCAAATCAGTTATTAAGAAACCATCTTTAAATTTAGGCTGAAAAACCAAAGGGAAAGAAAAGAATTTTTTTCTGATCTTAGAAATAATTGGTACTTCACTTTTTCAGGCCTAATTCTCTAGACGGTTTGAGTGCTCTTATTGCTCTTTAAAAGGCAAACTTGGAGAAGATAGCAATGATCTTTTAAATTCCCATTGCTAACTGTTCAATGGTCAGGATATTTGCTTGGGGTAAAGGCAGACATTCAAATCCCTTCCGTGAGTTAGACAGTATTTTTAAGAAACTTTGCTAAAAGGCTATGCATTCATAGCCACTATAACCCTTGTAACTCTTGTGATTACTATGGGAATGTTTAGCTTCCGATGTGCAGTCAAAGGAAGTCTAAGATGTTGCATCTGCGGTTTTGTATAACAGTCTGTGTGTTTACTGCAGCATAGAGAGCACTCCACCTTGTGACGCTACTATAGTTGTGAAGATAGAAAGGTATTGCAGAGTGTTGTTCCCTTTCAGATGTGCCCCAAATCACTACCGGGGTTCCACAATCTTGTTGATTGATTTGAACTTGGTGCCTGACCATGGGCATTGTTTCGTCTTAAATATAGATCCCTAGAAATATACAGAGACATGTAAGAAGCATTGTAATTGTCCCTTATGTCAAATATGACTTTCATGAGAATGTAAGGATCCATAAGACATTGGTTGGATGAATCTCCACAAAATTTAAAGATTTATTGATTGTTTTTGATCAAAGTAAATATATTTATGTTACACCTAGCTATTAATTTGATGTTTTAGGATGGTGTTTATAGGATGGAGATGATTCATAATCTGAAATATGTCTTTAAGAGAACTACCAGCACCGTTGATGAGTTTTAGGTTTTTTGAGAACTCCAACCTTTACCAAAGCAAAAGAAAATTAAGCAAGATATGTGAATTCAAAAGTATCAAATAGGTAAGCAGAATATTCTGATATAAATGTCCAATATATTTTCAGGAAGCAAATAGCAAGCTGTGTACATGAAGAAAACCATTAGAAAATTTGGAGTAACAGAATGTTGCCTAATGAATTGCTTGTTAGTTCACTGAAAGCATTTGTATATTTATCTTTGAATATGTCAGGAATGAATGGTAGGAAAGAGAAAGGCAAAACTTGCTTAAATATTTGTGGGAGGGAAAAGCTCTAAATTCAACCATCTAGATCATGTAAACTAAGACAGACCTAAAAAGCTTGCCTTGAAATCCCTGCAAAAAAGACAGTGTTTTGAAATATTACTGTCTCCAGTAGTAATAATATAAAATTTATGTAAGAAATTCTGAAATGCAAGATGACAACATTAGTTGTGAAAGGTGAAAGACCAGTCAAGTACTCTCTTGTAACCATTGGCAGCAGTCAAACAATTAAAGATCCTTCAGAGAGCAATTCATTATATTAATAAGCATAGCCTTAAAAGACAGCATTTGTATTTGTAGATAGTTGAATTTATGATGATGATAATTATGAATATTATGCTTAGCTAATGTCTGTAAATGTACTAACTGAATAGCTTGGGCGAATAGCATTCTGTCTGCGGATCACATGCAATTGTCTCTTGGTCTGAAACCTTTGTAAATAAACCGATGTACCACCTTTGATAAACAAGGGGAGGGAAAAATTCAAGTAAATCTTTTTTACTTTCCTGGGATGGGTATAAACAGGGTCTTTGGCTAGTTATGGGTCAAGAACAGAAGTGAAGAATAACCCCAAGAACTCTGATATCTTAGAGGAACAGGTCTTCTCTCACAGGCTTCTCTACTCAAAGTCCTCCTTCAGGCCTTAAGCCTTCTTCCTTCAATGGATACCTTCTGTCTTCCCTCAATAAGATCAACTTCTTTCTTAATATTAAAGAACCCATGTGCCCTTCAGATAAGTCAAAATAAAGAAATAAAGATCATTATTTTTTGGAGCTGTGACTGGAAATACCAGTCTTTGCTAATACCTCATTCATGCTTGCAGCAAGCAAATATCCTTTAAATAAAAGTAAATGATAGTGGAAAGCTCTAGCATGTATTACTGACTCATCTACTTGTAAGACTCTTATTTAGGAATATTTTCACAAATTGGTGTTATTTTATAATTATGTAAATCAGAGGGCCATGGTTCTATGGTGACAGCAATACAGTAACTGAAGAAGTTCTGGTTTTTATTTATTTATTTATTTATTTTATTTAGATTTTTAGTACGTTTGACATTATTCATATTAGCATTGCTGGAAAAGGCTTTATAATGATTACCACGTTTCTCTGAAAAGGGAAAGAACAATGTAACTTTATTTCCTATGTGACAGGAAGGTCAGATAATAACTACCCAAATAACATCTTCCATGATTACAGCAAAGCTCTCTTTCCTACAGAAAATGTGCTATTTCTGCAGAAAGAAGATGCAGCAAAAAAATTATTCTCTTATTGTTGGAAGCATTGAAGTACATCTCTAATTTACAAGAGGTTTTGAAAATATTTGAATTTAATAGGGGTACTTGCTTGATTCAGTAGGGATTAAAACCCATCAAGATAGACAGCTTGGCATGTCTTCCCAACGTACAAAAATAATTCATTTGAACCAAAGACACCTATCATGAGACATGTTTCTGTCAGCATCTTAACAAACAAAAAAGAAAACATCTTGCAAAGAGATCTGCAGGTTTTGATTGGATTGATAGCATGCTTTTTTGTAATAACCTAGTCTGATTTCTTTGGTGATATTTTTCTTTTTTCTGTTTCCTCTTCTCTTCATTTCCTCACATAGTCTACTACTGTTTTCTTACTTATTAGTATTTCATTAATGTTTGTGTTTGGAAGAAAATAGAAACAATTGTAAAACAACATACTACAGGCAACATTCAAAGTGAATACAAATACACTTTTTTTTTGATTCCTAGAGTTTATAATTCCTTCAGTTGGTGCCAGAAAACCTTTTTCTTCCCAAATATTACAAACTCAGTAACTTTTTGACCTTCTTAATTTCTTTTCACTGGCCAATGGTCCATGATAAGAGTTGGAAGCTTTTGTTTACCATTTTTGAGTAGGATTCTGTTCTGTATTTTGTGGATGGCTGCAGGCTCCATCTGTTCTTGATACCAGGATTCAGACACTTCTACCGTTTCTTGCCACTCATAGGCCTGCTATCTCTTTCTGGTCTGCTGTTATACCTTGGTCCACAAATTTTGAGGTGGATTTCTTCATTCTTGTTCCTTACCTTCAAGGTTTCCCATTAACAGATATTTAGGAAAAGCTTGGTAGTATATATAATACAAGCTTTCTGGTGTGGGAACTGATTTCAGTTTGGTGGATTTGAGCTGTCCTAAGACATGAACCTAATCATATTTTGATTATAGTGAAAAGTTGTGAATATACTTTATTTGCTGTTTATCCCTGTTCTGCTTTGATACTGCTGGAACAAAAAGAATCAAATACTACTACACCATGCTGGAAATATTCCTACTTATTGCCATCTGTCTAGTTGTGTTTATCTTTCTAATTTACCTTTTTTCTAGATAAAAACTGTAGTTGTGTATTCTTGAAACATTAGAATTGTTGTTAGAGTAAGCAAACTTGTTTTGTGTGCATTTTCTGGAAGATGATTGCTAGTTCCGACTGTTAAACTTTTTGAAATTATAGTGCTAGTGGGTGTTGCAAATACTGGCTTTCTTTAGTGTATGAATGGTTGACCCTGTTAACATTTTTTCTTATTTTTAAACATGAGATATAATGTTTTTAGGATTTATCAATGTTAGTTTCTTCTTTATGTTCAATATATTGAAATATTATGTATGTATTTTTAGTTTGTGATCCAAAACAGAAATGCTGGGAAACATTTCAGAGTAAGACAAAAGCATGGCAATCTGTTTCTGATTACAAATGTTAGATAGACAAAAATAAATGGGCAAGTAATGTTATTTTTTATAATTCCTAATGCTTAGAATATTTTTTATATACTCAAAGTATAAAATATACTAAGAAGAATAAAATTGGGTTTCATCTTGCAGAAATTATGTAGTGACTTATAGAAGCAAAACCCAGATTTAATTGTGTTGATTACATCAGGCCAAGTTATGGAGTAGCGGAAGCAGATATTGCTTCATTTTCAGTGAGCAGACCTCAACACGGTCTGCGATCATCTTGTTGCTGATCAATCACTTTTTATTTACTCAAACATAAAATTTCATTTCTCTGTTTTGTGAGATTGAAATAGATTGAGGATTTACCAAAACAATGTATCTTGATAAAATAATCTTTGGCCTAATCAATGTCATAGGAAGAATAGTGTAGTGGGAAAAGCCAAACATCAAGTATTTGTTATTCAGTTCCAGTGCTATTAAAGATTAAACTTAGTTGATTTTTGAGTCTTGCTTTTTTTTCTCCCCACCCAAACAAAGACCTTTATTATGCTAGTACTATTTAAGCAATATTTACTCACAAATACTTTATGTAATTTTGTAATTGGATCATGTTCTTCCAAGGATAACGGTCATAATCTGAAGCCTGCTTAACATGGTGAACAAAGAACAGCGTTAAATGTCATGCACATATGTACAATGAAAATGTTTGCATTAATTGAGGAAATCAAATGTCTGTGTGTGGTTTTGCTAGCGATACTATGCTTTTTGCTTATTAGTGCCACTTTCTACAAACATGTACAAAGATTAAAAAAGCAATAAATGTAGAATTCTAGAGTGCCTTCTTTGAAAGCTCAGCACTTTACTAATTAGTCTTTACAGCACTGTGCAGATCATACACTCGCTTCACGAGTGGACATCTGTGGCTTAGCACCACATAGCTATGCTGGGAGACAGTTCTGGACAGTAAGTAGAAAGAATAAGGGAACTAAAACTAGCTTGGTAAGTGAAGGTAGGAAGAATGCAATTAACTTGATTGACTCAGACTTTGGCAGTTTCTTTTATGTTGGGGCCAACATCTCAGTTGTATGCTGGTGAAAGGAGCAACCCCAGCATAACTGTTTATATCAAAGAAGCAAGCTCTTCATATGCCTCTGCTCCATTGCTTCCCAGCATGCCAGACTTTTCTCATGTCCTCTAGACAAGTATGAAGCAATCTTAGTCTTTTCTTCCATTTTACCAGTTAGAGGAAAGGGTGCAGCCAGAAACAGACATATAATGCAAATCAACTTCTGGCTTCGTGGCTGGTGCTATTGTGAGGGTTTTGACTTTTATGACAACGGGACATTCTTCCATGACTATAGCCTGTTAGGGAGGGATGGGATCCACCTGTCTAGAAGAGGCAAGGGAATCTTTGGCAGCAGGCTGTCAATTTGGTGAGATGGGCTTTAAACTGAAGGCCCTGGAGGGCAGGGTCCAAAGTGGCAACGCTCACACCGTTGCACCCAACTGGGGAATAAGCCAGGCCAACCAGAGCAACGACAAATGTTCCTTAGCTGGCTCCCAAGATGAGAACCAGAAGACCAACCATCTCAAGTGTATGTATATAAATGCATGCAGCCTGGGGAACAAACAGGAGGAACTGGAGCTCCATGCCCAGTCAGAAAGTTACGATATCATAGGAATAACTGAAACATAGTGGGACAACTCACATGATTGGAGGATCGCGATGGATGGCTATAGGGTGTTTCGTAAAGACAGGCAGGGAAGAAGAGGAGGAGGAGTCACGCCCTATGTTAAGGAGAACCTTGAATGTGTAGAAGTCAACTATGGCGTTTGTGGAAGCCCTATCAAATGCCTCCAGGTCAAGATCAGAGGGGTTGTCACCAAGGGGGATCTTACCATAGGCATCTGTTACCGTCCTCCAAACCAAGATGATAAGGCCAACGAAGCAATATTTGGGTGTTGTGGTTTAACCTGGCAGGCAGCTAAACACCACACAGCCGCTTGCTCACTTCCCCCCTGCAGTGGGATTGGGGGAAGAATTGGGAGAAAAAAAAAAGTAAAATTCGTGGATTGAGATACAATTTAATAGAACAGAAAAAGAAATAAAAATATAATAATAATAATAATAATAATAATAATAATAATAATATACAAAGTGAGTGATGCACAATGCAACTGCTCACCACCGGCTGACTGATAACCAAGTAGCGATCGCTAGTTCCTGGAACATGCCTACCATTCATACACTGAGCATGACGTCACATGGTATGGAATACCCTATCGGCCAGCTGGGCCAGCTGTCCTGGCTATGTTCCCTCCCAACACTTGTGGTGGTTTTTTTGTTGTTTTTTTTTTTTTTTTTTTTTAGCTGAATATCCTTGACTAGCAAGGTACTTAGCAACAACTGAAAACATCAGTGTGTTATCAACATTCTTCTCACACTAAATCCAAAACACAGCACTAGGAAGAAATTTAACTCTATCCCAGCCGAAATCAGGACATTGGGTCCTCAAGCAAGCTTTGGGTCAACAGAACCTGGTTTTTATGGGTGACTTCAACAACTTCCAGACATTTGTTGGAAGAACAATAATACAGCAGCTTACATGTCATCCATCAAATTCCTGGAATGCATAGGGGACTGCTTCCTCATACAAATCTTATATGTGCCAACCAGGAACGAGGCAGCGCTGGACTTGCGACTCACAAACCAAGAAAGCCTGCTTTGTAATATCTCAGTTAGTGATAGCCTTGGCTGCACTGATCACAATATTGTGGAGTCTGGAATCCTGCTGAGCATGCTGAAGGTTAGTACGAAGACAAAGGTTTTAGATTTTAGAAAAGCAAAATTCAACTTGCTCAGAGCTCAGTTGGGAGGGATTCCGTGGGAAGTTTTCATGGAAGATAAAGGAGCTAGCAAGTGCTGGGAGTTTTTCAAGAATGCTCTCCTGGAAGCACAAAAACAGTTCATCCCCTTCAAAGGTAAGGAAAGTAGGCGGAGCAAGAGATCTCCTTGGCTTAGCTGCGAGCTTCTGAGTCTGCTCAAAACAAAAAGAGACGCATACCAGAGGTGGAAAAGCAGATGAATACCCATTGAGAACTACAAGGGCATTGCCAGGGTGTGCAGAGTTGCAGTTAGACAAGCAAAAGCTCAGCTCAAATTGAAATTGGCCAGAGACGGCAAAAACTACAAGAAAGGTTTCTTCAGGTATGTAAACAACAAGTAGAAACAGAAGGAAAATATTGGCCCACTGTTAAACAGGAGAGGTGAATTGGTCACCAACAACGCTGAAAATGCAGAAGTTCTCAACACTTTCTTCACCTCTGTCTTTACCAGCACTGTTGGGCCCCAGGCCTTGGGAACAAAAATCCAGGTTGATGCAAACACAGACCCACCATTAGTGAAGGATGAGTTGGTATGGGAACTATTACAGGAGCTTGGCCCCTACAAATCAATGGGCCCTGACATTTTCCACTTGAGGGTGTTAGGAGAGCTGGCTGATGTCATTAAGGCCACTCTCTATAATCTTTGAGAGGTCATGGAGACTGGGGAATGTCCCAGAAGACTGGAAGAAGTCTAATGTCACCCTCATCTACAAGAAGGGCTTAAAGCAGGATCCAGGAAATTATAGGCCCATCAGGCCTAACTTTCAGTCCCTAGGAAAGTTATGGAATGAATCCTCCTGGGGACTATCACAAGTCAAATGAAGCATGTCATTAGGAAAAGCCAGCACAGATTCACCAAGGGCAAATTGTGCTTGACAAACCTGATTGCCTTCTACGACAAAGTAACCTGCTAGGTTGATGTGGGGTGAGCAGTGGACATTGTCTATCTGGATTTCTACAAGGCTTTCGATAGGATTTTCCACAGCCTCCTCCTAGAGAAACTGATGCGTTATGGTCTAGACAAGTGGTCAATGCGGCGGGTGGGGAACTGGCTGACAGGCCGCACCCAGAGGGTGGTGGTAAATAGCTCCTTTTCAAACTGGCAACCTGTCAGTGGGGTCCCCCAGGGATCAATATTGGGCCCAATGTTGTTTAGTATCTTCATAAGTGATCTGGATGATGGGATCAAGTGTACCCTGATGAAGTTTGCCAATGATACCAAACTGAGTGGGGAAGTGGACACGTCGGAAGGGAGAGCCACTCTAAGAGTGGGCTAACAAGAACCTTATGAAGTTCAACAAGGACAAGTGTAAGGGCTTGAACCTGGGAAAACATAATCCAGGAGTGCAGCACAGGCTGGGATCCACCCAGCTGGGGAGCAGCTCTGTGGAAAGGGACCTGGGGGTCCTAGTGGACAACAAACTCAATATGAGTGAACAGTGTGCTGCTGTGGCAAAGAAAGCCAACAGGATGCTGGGTTGCCTCAACAAGGGCATCACCAGCAGAGATAAAGAAATCATTATCCCACTCTACTCAGTGCTTGTCAGGCCACACCTGGAATGCTCATTTTTGGTCCCCGCTATGTAAAAAAAATGTGGAGAGGCTGGAGAGGGTCCAGAGAAGGGCCACAAAGATGACTAAAGGACTGGGAAGGCTGCCATATGGGGAAAGGCTGAGAGCAGGATTTGTTCAGCCTTGAGAAAAGAAGGCTTAGGGGAGACCTTATCACCACGTTCCAGTATTTAAAGGGTGGCTGCAAAGAAGATGGAGACTCCCTTTTTACAAGGAGTCACATGGAAAAGACGAGGGGTAATGTGTACAAGTTACTCCTGGGGAGATCTTGACTGGACACAAGAGGACAATTTTTCACAATGAGAACAATCAACCATTGGAATAATCTCCCTAGGGAAGTGGTGGATTCCCCAATATTGGACACTTTTAAGATTCAGCTGGACAGGGTGCTGGGCCATCTTGTCTAGACCATGCTTTTGCCAAGAAAGATTGGACCAGATGATCCTTGAGGTCCCTTCCAACCTGGTGTTCTATGATTCTATGATTAGTTACACAACTAACATTTCATAGTAATGCTTAATTGAACAGGTAATTTTATCTTTTTGAAGGTGAATGTTTTGTTCACATCTTTAAATGGCACTTTCAAACATAAGCAATGCTTACCATAAGTTGATGTTTATGCTTATATATTTGCAAGTTTTTAAAGAAATTTTTGCAACAAAAAAGGATTGTATTTGTCTTCATTTGGGCTCCTCTACCTGTGTAACATTTGTCAGTGGAGTGTCATAGCAACAAGGGTGATACTGTTCAAATTTCGTTTCTGAACCATGTAGAAATACATATTAATACAAAGATTAATATTTAAAAAATCCCACTTCTTTCTCTCCAGGAGGACTTTTAATTTGCAAAGCAAATGAGTTCTCTGTTGCAGATGTCTCTCTAAATAACATCACATTTTAAAAAGAAAAATAAAACCTGAAAATACTTGTTACTGAAAGCTTTACCCATAAAATAATCACCTATCTTTTTTTAATTTGTAGACTAATCTTTTCTCAGGACAAATAGGTCTTTCTTACTTTTATTGAGAGGTCACCATAACATTTCTGCTTATTAAAATAACATTTTATGTTGAACATGCAGGATTAGTTTAATAAAGGGAAAACTTGCTTATCAAAGAAAAGTTTACTTTATTAAAACGGCGAAATGTTTTGAAGACAGAAGTAGACAAAAAGCATGCTATTAGAAAATGTTTTGATCCTAATAATTTTGTCCTCTTTTAACAGAAAAGCTTAATTCTTCAATGTTATTAACAGGAAAAACTGTTAACTCTAGCACAGGCTATGCTAGAGACAATTCATTATCTTTCTGAAAGTCGTTATATTTTTAAAGGAAACATCTTTCTTCTCTTTCACTTTCGGGGTGAAAAATACAACCCAAAGTATTTTCACATGTTAAATAATCCTGAATATCTTAAAAAAATGAACATATAGGGAAAATATGCTTTATTTAAATTCACTGTATTTGATAACAGTATGAAAGGGAAATCTTATTTTTTGAGCTTGCCAGCACTTTTAGCAAGGATTTAATACGGAAGTTCAAGTAAATAATGAATTGCGAACTGGTGGCACCCCCTTTTGTTTTATTTTTTACCTTATTACTGTCTTCTAATCTCTGCTGTGCAGCCAAGGCTTTATCTCCTCCTCTGCTTCATACAACTAGTTTCTACTGCCTGTATTCAGTTGGAAAGTTCAGAGCCAGCCTTCATAATCTATCCCTTTGCTTTCTTCCTCTTATACAAAATACAGGCTACGACAGTGACAAACATTTGGTGGCTTTGTTCACTGGCCAAAGAATATACTGACATCAGACATTCAATGAGTCACATAGCTGTGCTTCTCACACTTCTGCTGCAGAGAGCCCAGATTTCAAGGGGTTCATAGGAACAGGACCATATGCTCTTGTAGTGCAAATGTTGGCTCTGGCAGTCTTGCATACTGGCATGAGGATGCTTCTTATACTGGCTCCTGTGTTGTTACTACTGCTGAGATGAGGAATAATAGACAGGCCATTGCAAGAGAGAACTGTTTACATTTAAGAAAAACTGTTTCTTTTTACTTTTTACAGTGCTGACACTTGCAGAGCTTTCATGTAGATTGTTATTACATTTATGTAGTATTATGGTCATGCTTATAAGATTCATCTGACTTTGATTTCCCTCGTGACCGTGTAGTCATTATCCTCCTCTTGACTGTGAAGCCGGTAACTGTACAGTACAAATAATCTTTTCATGTATGTCTGTCTAGGACAGTGACAAGGAGTAGATGGTTAGGGAAATTGTGAAGAAAAAAGTTATTTTTGGAATTATCCTACTGTTAGCATATCCTTGCTCTTTCTGGCAGTTAGTGAATTAGGGATTTCCCGAGTTGATGGTGGAAGGCCAACTGTGGTGCATAATACCCTCCTACAGACTTGTATCCATGAACCTGTGGATCTTTCAGATCTCTTTTATGTTTTTTGCATCCCGTGTTCTGTGGATATATGTTTTATAAATTAGTTAGGTATTGTGTGGGAAAGAGTACTGTTTCCTTTTGATTTAAACCAAAGACAAGCTGAGTCCTGTTCCCAGCTCTACATACTTTCTGTGTGACCTTGGCAAATCACTGTGGATATAAGATACAAAATAGAACTTGAATGGCTTTGTTGTAGACACCATAGTGTTTGACTTTCTGGCTTCTGTGTGTCAGGGTAATCTAGAGCCATGTGTAAAGTTGTTGCACTTCCAGGACATGACCATTCTTCAAACCAGTGAAACAAAACAAAAAAAAACCATTTAAGAGATTATGAGGTGTCTCCAGTTGTCTAGGGAGGAATTTTTCATTTAGAAATACAAATGTTCTGGCAGCAGAATATTTCCTGTTTCCAGACTGAAGTGTTACATGAATTCAGCTCTATTAAAATGTTCCACATTCTTGGATTTTCTTCCTGATTTGGAATTCCAAATTCTAAAAACCTGAATGAGTCTTAGATGCCTGGGTTCTGATCACCAGCATACTACAAAGTGTTTGAAGCATACAGTATCCCTTTCTGTGCAGGTATAATATTTATATAGAGCAACCAAGTCAGCTATAGTTGTAGTTGGGGCCCTCTGAAGACTTCAATAGTCCACCAAAACATTTATTTCCACTTGCCCTTTACAGTTGGAAGCAGTCTTACAAGCTTAGTATAAGTTTAATGTAAAATAAAGAGTCTGTGGAATGAACCTGGTATGTTTGATTGAATTTTGCTTTTATTATTGAAAAAGTATGGGGTCCTGTTCCTTGGAATCTCTCAAATACTTTGCTCAGAAATCCCCTAGACTCTCCAGTCCAGCAAATCCTGTGCGCAAGGAGGCTTGTCCATCTGCCCTTCCTTTGGTTGCACTCAAATTAACTTCACCTGGTTTTTTTGGTTTTGTGTTTTTTTCCCACCAATCTTTGTGCTCCAGTTTTTGCAGCTAATGAAGCGTCTTTATTGACGCGGTTCTGCTCAGACCCACCATGCAGTGTATAGCTTTGGGTGCTCTCTCTGTTTTCTGTAGCTGTATTGATTACCAAAAAGAGTTCACTCCCTCCGTCTCCTGGGTCTAATGAGATCATTCTCATTAGGTCTTGAGATGTTGTTTGTATTCAGTTCTGTCTTGCTGTCAGCCATTTATACTTTGCCCCAGGGGTGGAAACACAGCCCTGCCATTTGCCATGGACTGATCCACACCGCACTGGAACAGGGTGAGGCTCCAGAACACCTGCAATACGTTGATGACATCATCATGTGGGGCAACACAGCAGAAGAAGTTTTTGCTAAAAGGGAAGAGAATAGTCCAAATCCTTCTGAAGGCCGGTTTTGCCATAAAACAAAGTAAGGTGAAGGGACCTGCACAGGAGATCCAGTTTTTAGGAATAAAATGGCAAGATGGACGTCGTCAGATCCCAATGGATGTGATCAACAAAATAACAGCCATGTCCCCACCAGCTAGCAAAAAGGAAACACAAGCTTTCCTAGGCATTGTGGGCTTTTACAGAATGCATATTCCAAATTGCAGCCTGATTGGAAGCCCTCTCTATCACGTGACCAGGAAGAAGAATGATTTCAAATGGGGCCCTGAGCAACGAGAAGCCTTTGAACAAATTAAACGGGAGATAGTTCACGCCGTAGCCCTTGGGCCAGTCTGGGCAGGACCAGATGTAAAGAATGTGCTCTACACCACGGCTGGGGAGAATGGCCCTGCCTGGAGCCTCTGGCAGAAAGCACCAGGGGAGACTCGAGGTCGACCCTGAGGGTTTTGGAGTCGGGGATACAGAGGATCTGAGGCCCGCTACACTCCAACTGAGAAGGAGATATTGGCAGCATATGAAGGGATTCGAGCTGCTTCGGAAGTGGTTGGTACTGAAGCACAGCTCCTCCTGGCACCCCGACTGCCGGTGCTGGGCTGGATGTTCAAAGGGAGCGTCCCCTCTACACATCATGCAACCGATGCTACGTGGAGTAAGTGGGTCGCACTGATCACACAACGGGCCCGAATAGGAAACCCCAGTCACCCAGGAACCTTGGAAGTGATCACAAACTGGCCAGAAGACAAAGATTTTGGAATATCCCCAGAGGAGGAGGTGACACGTGCTGAAGAGGCCCCACTGTGTAATAAACTACCAGAAAACGAGAAGCAGTATGCCCTGTTCACTGATGGGTCTCGTCGCCTTGTGGGAAAGCACCGGAGGTGGAAGGCAGCTTTATGGAATCCTATACAACACGTCGCAGAAACTGCTGAAGGAGAAGGTGAATCGAGTCACTTTGCAGAGGTGAAAGCCATCCAGCTGGCTTTGGATATTTCTGATTGAGAAAAATAGCCAGTACTATATCTTTATACTGACTCACAGATGGTGGCAAATGCCCTGTGGGGGTGACTACAACAATGGAAGCAGAACAACTGGCAGCGCAGAGGCAAACCCATCTGGGCCGCCGCGTTGTGGCAAGATATTGCTGCCCAGGTAGAGAACCTGGTTGTAAAAGTACGTCATGTAGATGCTCATGTACCCAAGGCCATTGAGGAAGAGATGCAACATATAGATGGGCTCATCGTCGAGGTGTGGACTTGACCATGGACACTATTGCACAGGTTATCCATGAATGTAAAACATGCACTGCAATCAAGCAAGCCAAGCAAGTAAAGCCTCTTTGGTATGGAGGGCGATGGTTGAATATATAAATATGGGGAGGCCTGGCAGATTGATTGTATCACACTCCCACAAACCCACCAAGGCAAGCGCTATGTGCTCACCATGGTGGAAGCAACCACCGCATGGCTAGAAACATATCCTGTGCCCCATGCCATGGCCTGGAACACCATCCTGGGCCTTGAAAAGCAAGTCTTGTGGCGACATGGCACCCCAGAAAGAATTGAGTCAGACAACGGGATTAACTTCCAAAACACCCTCATAGACACCTGGGCCAAAGAGCACGGCATTGAGTGGGTCTATCACATCCCCTGCCATGCACCAGCCTCCAGGAAAATCGAACGATACAATGGACTGCTAAAGACTACACTGAGAGCAATGGGTACTGGGATGTTCAAGCACTGGGATACACATTTAGCAAAAGACGCCTGGTTAGTCAACACCAGGGGATCTGTCACTCAAGCTGGCCCTACCCAATCAAAACTTTTACGTACTGTAGATGGGGCTAAAGTCCCTGTAGTGCACATAAAAATCTGCTGGGGAAGACAGTCTGGGGTATTCCTGCCTCGGGTAAAGGCAACCCTATCCGTGGGATTGCTTTTGCTCAAGGACCTGGGTGCACTTGGTGGGTGATGCGAAAGGATGGGGAAGTCTGATGTGTACCTCTGTGTACTCTGGGGAAGTCTGACGCGTACAAGCGGATTTGATTTGGGGTAAGAGTAGCCAATGATTTGAGTTGTGTAACGTTAACTGCTATATAAGACTGTATGTCATCAGTACTATCGTCACTCTATGCCATATCAACAGTATTACAGTAAGAATCACACAAATTCCACTGGCATGGAATTAATTTTCTTCCTAATAGCTGGTATAGTGTTGTGTTTTGGATATAGTGTGAGAATAATGTTGATAACACTCTGATGTTTTTAGTTGTTGCTATGTCTTATTCAAGGTCTTTTCAGCTTCTCATGGCCTGCCAGAGAGAAGCTGTGAGGGGGCACAGCCAGGGTAGCTGACCCAAACTGGCCAACGGGGTATTCCATACCATATCACATCATGCTCAGTATATAAACTGGGGGGAGGTGGCCAGAGGATACACTGCTGCTCAGGAACTGGCTGGGCATCAGTCGGCAGGTGGTGAGCAATTGCATTATGCATCACTTGTTTTGTATATTCTTTTATTATTATTATTATTATTACTATTTTCCCTTCCTTTTCTGTCCTGTTAAACTGTCTCCATATCAACACACGAATTTTACTTATTTTTTTCTGATTCTCTCCCTCATCCCACCTGGGGGGAGTGACTGAGTGGCTGTGTGGTGTTTAACCCGGCTGCCTGCCGGGTTAAACCACAACACCAAGAAACTAAAGAGGTTGTGAGGCCTGGACAGCAATATTCTTAGGTCTGGACAGCTTTCATAGAGCAGAGTGGGTCTCTGTAAATGTCAGGCTTTAGCTGCTGCCAGAAGTTTTTTTCCTAATAATTTTTTCCTAACCATGTCTAACAGGGAGTAAATTAGGAATGAGTCTTTCATGGACAAATATCACTCTATAGATAGTAGGTTGCTGTTGCTTATGAAAGAGATAATTTTTTTTTCTCCTCAATGCCTAGAGCTGATGGGAATGTCACCACCAAAACTATGAGTAAAGGAGAGTGAGAAGAAAGGAAATATTCGTTTGATGAAGATGGACTGTGACAATTTCAGCCCTCTTATGAGTAGAGAGAGATGATGAAATGATTTCCTTTTTATTGTCAGTAAAGTGTTCTGAGCTTCTCCCCAGACTCAAGGTTGTTACCTTCTGTGGTCTTTTTTTTTCTTCCTTTTTTTTTTTTCCACTGTAGCTCTTATGAGATAACAGTTAGCTTTGATTCAGGGTCTTCTACTAACTACACGAGTACAATGCATTTGATCAAAATAAAAGGCAGGGACGTGGCACTCAGAAACATTTCTGTGGCAGGAGGAGTTTCCAGGAGTTGCACAATTCTACGATTCTGGTAGGAAAACCCGGAAAGTAAAAATAGACCAGAAATCTGTAATGCTGTTTTGATGTGATTAATTTTGTCATGGTTAACTCCACATACTCAATTCTTGCACTTTAATCCCAGTTGTTTCACAAAGAAAAGAAACAACAAACAAATTAAAAAAACCCAAACCAAAAAACTTGTGCAAAATAACTTTCCATCTGAAGGTATTGCCCAGATGAAACTTTTCTGGAATAAATATCAGTAATTAGCTTGGTAGACTGCCAGTAAAGTAAAGGTCTCCTGCCTTAAGAAGGAGTGAGCACTTGTGAGTGTGAGCACGCTGTCCAGATGGGGAGTCGATGTTGTGTTGTTTTAGGGAAGCTGTGGAGCTAGAGGAGTTAGTGTATGCTTGTGCCTGAATTAAACCCACATGGACATCACGTTAATGGGCCGTATTTATTAGAATACATATGAATTTTTTTTTGAAGAATATTGTAGCCTGGTAACTCTCCAAATTTCAATATGAATAATGTAACTTTTCCTTATTTGCTGTCATATGTTTCTGTTACATATTTAAATCTGTGTGCCATTTCCTCTCTTCTTCTTTGACTTGAATTTTACAGAGGCAGATGACAGAAAAGTCTCAAAACACTTGGAGAATTTCCTGTTAGACATAATTTCCTGTTAGACATCATCCACATCTGCCAGGTTGTACTTCATAATTACACAGTAGTGTATACATGTTTAACCCTATAAGACATCTGCTCAACAATTAATATCCTTAATGACTTCTGAGTGACAGGAATGTCATATCTGTTCATGTATGGCTCTGCTGGTGACAAAAAGTGCAATGTGTTATTAATTCCTGAGGGTTGTTATGTAGATGTCTTTATGATACAGCTCCTTTTTTACACTGCTTATTTGTGACAGATGTCTGACTTCACCTTGAAACAAGATTGCAAGCTGACAGAATAGGTCACTTTAGAAAAGTGGGCCACTTCTGGTTTATTTCAAGTTTAGAAAGATATGCCTGCTGCAGTTTGGGATTATCCATATTTGTGTATAAGAAAAGTCAAGAAACTCACCAACAATGAGTTGCCCTGGATATTATTTTTTATTAAAATGACTTCACTTGGTGTCCTGGTTTTGGCTGGGATGGAGTTGATTTTCTTCCTATTAACTGGTATCGTGCTGTGTTTTGGATGTAGTGTGAGAATAATGTTGATGACACGCTGATGTTTTGGTTGTGGCTAGGTATTGTTTACGCTAGTCAAGGACTTTTCATCTTCCCATGCCCTGCCAGATGTGCAGGGGGCTGGGAGGGAGTGTGGCCAGGAAGGCTGGCCCAGCTGGCCAATAGGCTATTCCATACCATATGACGTCATGCTCAGCATATAAGGCTGGGTGAAGAAGAAGGAGGGGGGTCGTTCGGAGTGATGGCGTGTGTCTTCCCAAGTAACCGTTACGCGTGATGGAGCCCTGCTTTCCTGGCGATGGCTGAACACCTGCCTGCCGATGGGAAGTGGTGAATGAATTCCTTGTTTTGCTTCGCTTGCGTGCGCGACTTTTGCTTTCCCTATTAAACTGTCTTTAACTCAGCCCACGAGTTTTTCTCACTTTTACCCTTCTGATTCTCTCCCCCATCCCACCCGGCGGGGGGGGTGAGCGAGCGGCTGCGTGGTATTTGGCTGCTGCCAGGTTAAACCACGACACTTGGAAAAAACAAACCTTCCAAACATTGTTCTAGTTTTGTCTTTTCTTAGTAAAACATGGTGAACTTGGTCTCATGTTGAACAAGTTAATTGTAATTTCTGTCTTCAAATTGAAATAACTTACACAAATTTAATAAATCATGAACTGCCACAACAGCAACCAGGCTAGCCCTGTATGAAACTTCTCCCTACTGACCCCATTTTAGAGACATGCCTTCTTCATAAGTTAACAATTATAATTTATTCAGGGGATACGCCTGGGAGTCTCTAATGCATAAAGGTTTTGATGGGAAAGAGTGGAAGACAGAATAGGAGGTTCAAACCTTTTTTTTTTTTTTTTAAAGAAATTCAGCTGGAAGGGATGTGCTGATTAAAAAGCAATGCAGGTAATTTCAAATGTATTTGTAGGAGATATGACCTTGGAGAAGGAAAGAGAAGATTTTATTCTCAGTGATTACTCAGATTTTTCAAAAGTATGGAAGAGTTACTCAGTTGCTGGTAAAAGTGTAGTAGAGTTAGTGTCCATTGCTATAGTGTTTCTCAAAATCAGACCCACTGTTCATAGGAGTTCATAAGCTTTGTATCCTATGCAGCACATTTGCACACTATCACTTCAGAAAGCAGCCTTGTATTCTGTGTAAAATCTTGTTAAAAATGGATATATGTCCACAGACATAGAAAGGAATTCAGTCACATGATGAAAGATCTTATTGGGTTTTATTTAACTAGTTCTGTTTGGAAAAAAATTGATGATTTAGTAGTATTTGAAGATACTTACACAAAGGTACAACACAGTGTTCTGTTCTTCTGCCATCCTCATTCACTTCCATCGAGTATATAGGGAACATTGTGGATTGTAAATGCTTTGGTGAAAGTGCAGGTTTTTTTACCAAACTCTTATGAATAATAGACTGTAACTGGAGTTTAGCTGTTTTAAATTCATAGATTATTAGCAGTAGTTAGGCCTAGTGAAAAAGCTAGACATATTCCCTTTCTCTCCATGTATATGTGTGTATATAAATACACACACATGCTCTCTTATTTTTCCCCAGGAAACTTTAAAAATGTTTTGTTCTTATCTGCAGGAAACAATGAGAAACAGTGAAGAATTCTAAAAAGTGAAGGTAAGAAATCTCAATACTGTATAATTTTTATGTCCTCCCCTGGCAGTTCTCTCCCTTCTTTTTCTTCCCTTTTTCCCTTTTTCCTCTTCCCCCACAACATAAAACAATATCTGAATAATCAAAGAACTTCTAATAATAATGTAAACCTGTGGTGTTTTATATTTTCAGTTCTCTGAAGTGTTACAAGTACTGCTTAGGATGCAGTTCTTTTTTGACCTTTTTGCTATATGTATTTATCAGACACCCCGAACATGTCAAAGCCATGTTGGCAAGCCATGCTGGCAAGACCAAGGCAGTGAAATGATTTCCCTAATGTGATTATATCCACACATTCACAATCTTCAAGACTGTGATTTTTTTAAAAGATTTTTTTTGTAGGCCATTTATTACTGATTTACTTTAAAACACCAGCTCCCATTGCTAAACTGCTTTTGAAACAAATAATTTTGTGTTTGTACATAGGAAACCATGATGAGAAGCTGTGAAGAAGTGGAGAGTAAAGTCTCAAAATTTACTTCTTGCTCTCACTTTCTTTTTTCTCCCCTTCCTGAAGAGTGTAATAGTAATGTCAGTGTGTATCAGTGGATGAACCAAAATAACTTTCAAATTTCTTGAGTTTTTTATATTTATTTGGTAACCATATGCATTTTTTCAGTAGTGTATTTGCAAATATCACTACTCAAATCTGAGCTGGCTAACTGGGCATCTTCATTGTCTTGCACATGCTGGTAATGAGTGGGTCATTTGTATAATGGTTTTCAACCTTTGTATTTTATTTAAAAAAATCCTTCTGCTTCACAACAATGTGTTCTCTGTTTCCCTACTGGCTAGAATACCAGTCTTTTCTCTGACTGATATATTGGTTAAATTATCTATTTATTTTGAACCATCTTCTTCTTTAGTTCTTCTTTAGTTATGAAATGAAACTCAATAAAGCAAATCATGAGAGAAAAGCACTTGCAAGACACCACGGTATACTTGGGAAGAAAGTGTTTTCTAAAATCTGTTGTGTTCAGCTGCTGTTGTGTGTGATTTCCTTTTTTAACTATTAGAGGCTCAATGGAAACAAGTTCTCCATTCTTGAAAGTTAAAAATTCCTCAACACTGATTCCAAAACTAAAACCTCTATAGTTTCAAGTAATTTCTAAGGCCCAGGCTTTTTTGTCCTTGGATCTCTCCATCTGTGCTAATCATTCTGCAGTCTTGAGTGATTGGATATGGATTTAAGTGTAGAGCTAAAGTTGACTAAGCATCATAGGACTCCTTCTTTAAGATTTTTATCTCCTGAGATGGTAATTTGGATCTCCATTGTCGGTTTGTCCCTAAGCAGTTTCACGATCAGCAATTATTTAAATTAGCAACATACAGTAACTGAAGGTTATAGATAGCAATGCTGTCTTTTCAGTGGTTTAGGGATAGAGAAAATGTCCTCAAAGAAGCTGCAGTCAGATTGGATTTGTGTTGGAAAACATACACTCACCAAGGGAAAATTATTTCATTCCTGAGAGAGGAAGGAGAAGAAAAGGCTATGATCTAGGTTGCTGATGAAGATGAGTTTACAATGTAAGATAATGGAAGTTTTCTTGTTGTTGTTGTTTTTAATTTTTTGAAAATCTTTTAGTGTACAGAAATATATATTTTAAATTGTCAGTTATGTAACAATCCTCTGGTTTTGCTCCTCAAGAATGGGTGACTTGCATTTTCTACCAAATTTTTCAGTTTTCATCTCTGATAACTTATCTAGCAAAAACTGCATAAGTTTGACAGGAAGAATAACACAAACAGCAGTTAGTGGCTTGTGTTACCTATTTCTAGAACAGTTGATAAGAAAATTTCATTGTAAGCTTTGAACAGTTGCATAAAATCTGTTTTTGTTGTTTGACTTTCCTTCAGTTTTAGCATTTCTTTCAGAAAAAAGGTTCTCAGGAGTTACACCACCATTAAAATTTTTTTCAGATGTTCTTACAGGGAAAAGGAAAATAATTCATTGGAATTGCCCAATTGTCCAAGAATCTGATGAAGGAAAATACTTTACAATTACGGTGTTATTAATACAATGTATCTAGTCCAGTAGAGGGAGTTAGAATGCTGTTCTACTTTACTTTCTTTCTAGTACTGTTTGTACTAGAGATAGTTGTTTATCTAACCTAACTATATTTAATTTCAGTGTGATTTTTATCTTTCGAACTCTGAATTATTTTCACAATAATTGTGTTTTAGAACAGCTAGACAGCCAGAGTTGGTTTTCTTTTACCTTTTCTGTCTTTTCTATATCCTTTAGTGTTAATTTTCTTATGTAAGTAATTCTTTGTATCCCTTTACAAGGGTCATGAAACAAAACCTATAAGGATTAGTAGCCTACAAAATTGATCCCTAATCTCTGTACCTAATTCATGGGTACACGTACATAGTATACCTGTAGAAGAAAACGTACTGAGTAGAACAGCTCTGAAACAAGTATAAAGCCAGTGATAGAAATGAAAAACTGGTAGGTCTGTTGTATCACAAATTTGAGACTAATATATGCTTTTTATTATGTTCAAGTGTTGTGGTTTGTTGGTATTTCTCTCTGGTTTTTGTTTGGTTTTGTATCTTGGCAAATTATCTGCTTATATAAATTGGTTTACTGTTTGCAAAATCCTTTACTAAAGGATTCGGATCTAGTCTTTAGTCTAAACATCCGACAGTGCTAAAGACTGAAGTTTTCAATACTGATATATGTTCTTTGGAATGATTTTTTTTTCCCCAAAAAAATTATTTTTATTGTTACATGTTGGTTTGTGTTGTAGCTTGGGATGGGAGGAAGAAAATACATACTGTTCTTTAAGTTGCAAAATCCTTTTTGATAATATTTTGATGAAAAGTATTTAAATTATAATTAAAATAGTAATGAAAACATACTTTTGCATTTTTACTATCAAAATGAGTCAGAAATATTTTTGATGGTGTTGTGGGAAGTACCAATCACAGAACAGATGAGTTTGGAAGGGACCTCTGGAAGTCATCTGGTACAGCCCTCCTGTTCAGACAGGGTCACTTAGATCAGGCTGCCCATTGCCCAGGACTGTGTCTAGATGGCTTTTCAATATTTCCAGGGATGGAGACTCCACACCCTTTCTGGGCAGCCTGTGCCAGTACTTAGTCTCCCTCACAGTAAAAAAAGTGTTTCCTGATGTTCAGATGAAGTCTCCTGTGTTTCAATTTGTGCCCATTGCCTCTGGTCCTGTCACTGGACACCACTGAAAAGAACCTGGCTTTTTTGTTGGTGGTTGTTGTTGTTGTTGTTGTTTTCTTGGTTGTTGTTGAGTTGTGGGTTTTTTTGTTTTTTTGTTTTTTTTTTAAATGAAGGTTTAGCTGAAACAGCCCTGGAGTCTCAGATGGGGAAAAAAAAGGTATCTTAGCAAGCATTTGATGAAAAAGAAACTGGCTTAGAACAGTGATTGACAGTTTTTGGAAAGGGGATTGTCCTTGTGCTATGTATACTATTTGCTGTTTTTGTCAAAATTTTATGTCAGTTTGGTCAAAGTTTGTGGGTGATGGTGGTTTCAGTTGCACATAGTAGGTAGATGCTTTTGAGACATTGTAAGGGAAGTTTTCTAGAGATTTTATTTGCATTCAGGGTCATCTGTTGCCCTAGCTCTTATATTGAACAGGTGTTATAAACACATCCTCTTCACAAAATCAGTGGGTGTGCATCAATGTAGGGATGTCAAGATTAAGTGAGATCTTTCCCGGTTGTTTTGGGTCTATATCTATATATGTGACATCTATATGTATAAGATTTTTTCTTTTGTGAAAGTTTTGTAAGTTAAGGCTTTATAAATTAGGACTTTGAGTGTATGTGAGATGAAGAGGAGATATGAAGGGAAGAAAAATGGGAATAGCAATGGACAGGAGGTGGTAGAGGCAATGAATTTTTCATCATCTTAGCTAGAATTGACCACAGAAAATATTTAAATTAATATTTGTAGCCAAGGAGTGTGAAAAACCCTCAAGCTAAAGATTAGATCTACTCTGGCTAGAAACCAGGTAACATAAGTACGTCTACTTATATTTGTAATAATGCAGCTTTATATTAGTGATTAGATAATGAAGAAAGAATTTTCCCTGAAGCAGTGCTCCTGTTGCATTGAATTATGTTTCTGTTGATATTACTACCTGCAAGTGCAATGAGATGTTCATTTTCCCACAACCCAGCCTCTAAACTTTTTAAATAAGGTTGGCAACAAATTAGTTTCTTAAAGTCTTAAAACATAAGTGTCAATATTCTTTTCTTTCTGCTTGGTTTAAAAAATTATGCAGCCTATATAGATATTGCATGTGTGGTTTTGTGTGTTGCTTTTCTAAAAAAAATCAGTTATAGAATATAGCAAATTTCTTTAAAAGCTTTAAAAATCCAGAATACCTAGGTATTTTTTCTGGTTCTGTGAAGTCTCTTGATTCCCAGGACATGTCAAAGGGTCAACATTAGTCACAGAAATCGGAAGGAGAGCAGGCTGACTCAAATGAGCGGGACTCAGGTGTGTGTGGGGAAAATATAAACACAGGAAAAAATCATAGATGTTCAGGAAAGAGGAAGGATAAGAACAGGTGGTAAAAGGCAATGCTCAGACACTAGTCAGGGAAGAATAGCAAGGGGATAATGGTAGATGAAAATCTGAGCAGAAGCTGGTGGAGTATGGCTGAAAATAAGAAAGATGGTGAGGTAAGTTGTGAAGAGTGTGGTCATGAAGAAAGAAGAAAGAGCCTGAAGGTCCAGAAGGTCATCACCACAGCATAAGCTCCCCCAGTGAGCTTGGAACTAAGCGTAGGCCTCCTGAGTTTTAATATGCCTTTACTTTCACAAGATTGTTCATGTAATCTCTGAAAGCCTTCACTTTTCCTTTTTTTTTTTTTTTTTAGTGATTAAAACAGAGGATGTGCGAAACAGGATATAAAACGATGAATAAAAGGTAACCCGTGGTACTGTAAGGCTTCTTTCACTAACTACTCTTCCACAGTAACATCTAATGACACAACGATTTAGACAGCTATAAGTCTGGAACTGTAGCTGATCAGGTCACACTGAGAAAAGCGAGAGTGCATTTTGTCACTTAAACTTTGCATGATGGCATTTAAAAGAAGGATGCAATAGAGTGAATTTTTGAAGCACTAAAGCAAAAAACGACAGAAATCTAGTGCCGTGTTGAATAAAGCATAAAAACTGATACTAGAGATTTTTCTCCATATGGTAGAAGTAATATATTTGCTTCTTCCATTTGTTTAGCAAGCTCACAATCCATGAACACTCATTATTTTAACCAAGGAACCTTTTTCCTACCTTAAAGTAGTAACAGACATGTGATCTTGTGCTATTTTTTTTTCATACTTTTTCATACTTCTTTCTTTGTTGCCTCAGCTGATAGTTTTTTAAAAGATAATCTCTCATAATCAGGATTAAGCACATTTTAAAGGTAGAGTTCTTTCCCTCTTGAAGGAGCTTGTGCACTGGCAGAGGGGACAGCTTGCTTCTACAGGTGTAAACCTTCCTGTCATTTAAGGGTTGTCCTTCTGCAGCAATTCATATTAGGATGCTTTAAACTTTAAAAATGTAGCAAATTAATATGACACTGTGATAATCTGCCAAGTTCAGTTCTTAAGATGCAAGAATTGTTCAGTCTTTTGGTGTTTTGCTGTGATATTATTACAGTGGTAGATATTTTATCATGGAAAGTTTGATGTTGAGGGTCTTGCAAGGACTACAGTTGGCCATGAAAGTAGTCTTTGATTTGCTGTTTTTCAAGGCACATTTGTTATCTGGGAAATTGGCAGTGATGTTGAGGTAAAACCTTAAAAGTCAGGGTTATCTTTCTTTTATTTCATACTTCCATTTCAGGGCTATTGAGTAAGTGCAGATAAAATGAGCTTAACTTACAGGATACCCAGACATCATTCTACTGACTCATTTCTACTAAGAATCTAAGCTGCAAGGCATGTTGTACCTACTGTCCCTTTGCAGAAGTGTGATGTTGAACCTGAAAGTAGGCCAAGTTTGTGATTCCTTGTTCCAGCATGTACAGAGAAATTGAGCTGAAGCTACAGAATAAGAGGCAACAAGTATAGAATCCATTCTGTAACTTTGTGGAACATCTCTCAAGTTTTAATTTTGGGGAGGGTAAAGGTGGGGGATCAATCTTTTCTTAGTCTGCTCTCCTTTTTTTAGGAGAACTACTAAGGAGGACTTTAACCATGCTGTTATGTTTCCACACACTTCCATCTACAGAGAAATTTGGGGATTTTCCGCAGATTAAGGCCTGCTCTGTTTCAAAATAAAGTTAGAGAGAACTGGGAGCTCTCTACGGTGCTGTATGTTCATATATAGCCTCTCCCTACCACCTCATAGCAAGCAATGAAAATAAGGAGAGATTATACAGTACATAAAAGATGCAATGAAATAAAGCAATGCAACATTGTTTTGTGGAACTGTGGACTGAGTACAAAAAATATTGGATAATGTATTCATTGAAACTGTGTAGACTATTGACAAATGAATCCTAAACCACTAGAAACATGACCATCAATTCTTCATACCATGATCACTTACGTCAAAAAGCTGTTAACAATTACAGAATATGTCAAAAAGCAACATTTCCCACATCAAAAGCAATGAGTCATTGTCTGACCTTTGTTTAGCCTGAATTCAATAACTTATTAGATTTCAAATGATGGAAAACTGGTGATGAAACCATGCTTTCCAACTACTTATGGAAGAAAGGCAGTATGAATTAATTTACAAAAGCACTTGAATATAGAAAGTCTTTGTTTAACAAAAGTTCTTAAAATACTGCTTATTGAAGAGGTTGAAACTTTGGATAAATGATGGTGTAGTAATGCAAACAGGAAAGAAGGAACTGAAGTTTCAGAACAGTTAGGGGACATCAGACAAAGTTCATGTGTTGTTAGAGTTCTGTAACAAAATATATTGGCACAAAATGTTATTATGCTTTTCCAAGCAGCTGAGTGACAGGCTATAACCAAGCAACTTATTGCGTTTATTCTACAGAGATAAAGAATTGACTTTTCTTTCTGCAATAGCCTGTTTTAGACTGAAGCATAAGCATTTATGTGTCCCTGTATCCACAATATCACACAAACACAAATTTCAGTATTTATGTACAAAATTGGCCTCAACAGAAAAATTGCATTAAAATTCATATTCTCAAATTTATATTCCATAGTCTTATTTGAGGAAAATGTTGTAGCCAAGGAAATTCTACTAATCTCCAGCCTCTTGAGGCAGGCTATAAGTAAGTGAGCACAGTCCTTGCATAACTGTTGCATCACCCTAGACCTGGTTAAAAAAGTTTGGGGGTGGTGGTGTCTGAGAATAATAAAAACCAAAAAGAAATGCTCAGATTGGGATTTTTGTTAATGGCTGATGCTGCTCATCTCATCTCCTGTAGCTGAAACTGTTGAATGTGTACAGCTGTATATAGCTTCTTTCCTGGATGTATTACCATGGTTTTCTGCACTTTCTGACGTTCGTAGGAGTAAGGAGGGAACATTCAATAATCATGGCACTGTACTCGGCCATAGAGAAAGGCTGATGTGATGCAGGTGAAACTGCTTCAATTCTTCTGGATAGATTTTGTGCTGATGTAGTTCACAACAGAGGTGCTTTCCCTGTTGGGAGATACAGATATGTGACATAGTATTAAAGAATTTGTCTAAAAGTCTCAAACTTGGAAAAGAGCTGGTGCTTCATGAATTCTCAATAACATCCTAAAACTTTCCCTTGTGATATGGTTAAGTTGCATTTATTTCAGTATACAACTGTTTAGAAAAAATGTTTGTCTTTCCCTTTTATGGGGAATATTTTGTATTGACAGACTGACTTTTATGAGTTAAGTTTGTTTATATTTCAGGTGGGTTTGATCTGGATGAACTTTTCTGATTATCACGACTTTAAATTTTAGGAGATGAATTAGCTAATAATACTCAATTTCCAAAGTGGGAAGATTACTGTAATTGCTCTGCTTGCAAGAATAAAGATATTATTTGCCTTATGAGGAAAAACAGAAGACAAAGAAAAGATGTTTACATTTTTTATCTGACTGGTTTTGTTGCACTAGGATTTTTTCCCTGGGCTATTTTGCTATGGGCATTCTGATTATCGTCATTTTTAATAACTCTGTTGTGGTTTAACCTGGCAGGCAGCCAAACACCACACAGCCGCTTGCTCACTCCCCCCCACCCCTCCCAGAGGGATGCGGAAGAGAATGAAGAAAAAAAAAAGTAAAATTCGTGGATTGAGATAAAGACAGTTTAATAGAACAGAAAAAAGAGGGATAATAATAATAATAATGATAATAATAGAATATACAAAGTGAGTGATGCACAATGCAATTGCTTACCACTAGCTGACTGATAACCAAGTAGTGATCACTACTTCGTAGACCATGCCTCTTATTTATATACTAAGCATGACGTCATATGATATGGAATACCCCATGGGCCAGCTGGGCCATCTGTCCCAGCTATGCTCCCTCCCAGCCTCTTGTGTACTTGGCAGGGCATGGGAAGCTGGGAAGTCCTTGACTAGACTAAACACTACTTAGCAACAACTGAAAACATCAGTGTGTTATCAACATTATTCTCATACGAAACCCAAAACACAGCATGAGGAAGAAATTTAACTCTATCCCAGCCAAAACCAGCACAGTATCCACCCCTTATTCTACACCACCTATGTCATGTCTAGATCTCACATTTTCCAATACATTCTAATTAATCACCACCACCTTTCTTGTCTTTTGATACAAATACACACAGATATCATTCCCTTAGTCTATGGGCCATCCCTCTGTAAGGAACTGAAACATTTGTCAGTGAGTCCTGGCATTTGTCTCAAGGATTGCTTATCTAAGAAGAGCCGCTGCAAAGTGGGAGAAACTGAACTGTAAAACATTTGTCTGCTTACCTAAGAACTATAAAACATCTGCCTCAAAGATAAGGCAGCTGCAAGGCCACTGAGGCCTCCTGTTTGCAGGGGGTGCACCCTGAGCAAGACTCCGTGTTGTCTAGGAATGTGGCAACGTACCATTGCCATGGAAACTGCAGCCCTCGAACAGGAATAAAGAGGACTGACAAGACGACCCCCGTGTTGATCGACCACCGCCGACCCCAGAGAGATCGCCCACCGTGGACCCCGGAGCGACCACTCACTACCGAAGCACTAAAAGACTTGGACTCTGAGATGTCGCGGATCCATGGTGGTGACTATTCTTGCAACTCTATCCTGAATGTTTGTTTGATTTCTATCTTTATTTTAATCTATCCTATCGCTACTAACTTTTACTTTTGATAATAGAATTTGTTTAGGACATACAGTATCACTACTAACTTTTACTTTTGATAATAAAAGTTGTTTATGACATACGGCATTTGACCTCGTTTGTGTCTTAATCTCGCTCTTGGGATCACATCAAAACCACCCCTGATATTGGATCGGGATACCCTCTAAAATGTCCATTGAGTTCATTTAGTCCATGACTTTGGGCTCCATCTGTCATAACAGTCTTTCAGGGCAGGAGAGGTGGTGTGTGGTGTTGGATTGTTGCATGCTGAAGCCAGTTCTGGTTCCATCACCGCTGCACTTGTCCGGTTCTATCATCGTTGCACTTTGCTTGGTTTCATCAAAGTTCATTCCTCATTAATTTGTGTGATTCTTACTGTAATACCGTTGATATGGCATAGAGTGACGATAGTACTGATGACATACAGTCTTATATAGCAGTTAACATTACACAACTCAAATCATTGGCTACTCTTACCCCAAATCAAATCCGCTTGAGGTACACATCGGACTTCCCCATCCTTTCGCATCACCCACCAAGTGCACCCAGGTCCTTGAGCAAAAGCAATCCCACGGATGGGGTTGCCTTTGCCCGAGGCAGGAATACCCCAGACTGTCTTCCCCAGCAGATTTTTATGTGCACTACAGGGACTTTAGCCCCATCTACAGTATGTAAAAGTTTTGATTGGGTAGGGCCAGCTTGAGTGACAGATCCCCTGGTGTTGACTAACCAGGCGTCTTTTGCTAAATGTGTATCCCAGTGCTTGAACATCCCAGTACCCATTGCTCTCAGTGTAGTCTTTAGCAGTCCATTGTATCGTTCGATTTTCCTGGAGGCTGGTGCATGGCAGGGGATGTGATAGACCCACTCAATGCCGTGCTCTTTGGCCCAGGTGTCTATGAGGGTGTTTTGGAAGTTAGTCCCGTTGTCTGACTCAATTCTTTCTGGGGTGCCATGTCGCCACAAGACTTGCTTTTCAAGGCCCAGGATGGTGTTCCAGGCCATGGCATGGGGCACAGGATATGTTTCTAGCCATGCGGTGGTTGCTTCCACCATGGTGAGCACATAGCGCTTGCCTTGGTGGGTTTGTGGGAGTGTGATACAATCAATCTGCCAGGCCTCCCCATATTTATATTTCAACCATCGCCCTCCATACCAAAGAGGCTTTACTTGCTTGGCTTGCTTGATTGCAGTGCATGTTTTACATTCATGGATAACCTGTGCAATAGTGTCCATGGTCAAGTCCACCCCTCAACCATGAGCCCATCTATATGTTGCATCTCTTCTTTCATGGCCTGAGGTGTCATGGGCCCACCGAGCTATAAATAATTCACCCTTATATTGCCAGTCCAGATCCACCTGAGCCACTTCAATCTTAGCAGCCTGGTCCACCTGCTGGTTGTTTTGATGTTCTTCAGTGGCCTGACTCCTGGGTACGTAAGCATCTACGTGACGTACTTTTACAACCAGGTTCTCTACCTGGGCAGCAATATCTTGCCACAACGCGGCGGCCCAGATGGGTTTGCCTCTGCGCTGCCAGTTGTTCTGCTTCCATTGTTGTAGTCACCCCCACAGGGCATTTGCCACCATCTGTGAGTCAGTATAAAGATATAGTACTGGCCATTTTTCTCAATCAGAAATATCCAAAGCCAGCTGGATGGCTTTCACCTCTGCAAAGTGACTCGATTCACCTTCTCCTTCAGCAGTTTCTCAGTTTCTGCGACGTGTTGTATAGGATTCCATAAAGCTGCCTTCCACCTCCGGTGCTTTCCCACAAGGCGACGAGACCCATCAGTGAACAGGGCATACTGCTTCTCGTTTTCTGGTAGTTTATTACACAGTGGGGCCTCTTCAGCACGTGTCACCTCCTCCTCTGGGGATATTCCAAAATCTTTGTCTTCTGGCCAGTTTGTGATCACTTCCAAGGTTCCTGGGTGACTGGGGTTTCCTATTCGGGCCTGTTGTGTGATCAGTGCGACCCACTTACTCCACGTAGCATCGGTTGCATGATGTGTAGAGGGGATCCTCCCTTTGAACATCCAGCCCAGCACCGGCAGTCGGGGTGCCAGGAGGAGCTGTGCTTCAGTGCCAACCACTTCCGAAGCAGCTTGAACCCCTTCATATACTGCCAATATCTGCTTCTCAGTTGGAGTGTAGCGGGCCTCGGATCCTCTGTATCCCCGACTCCAAAACCCTCAGGGTCGACCTCGAGTCTCCCCTGGTGCTTTCTGCCAGAGGCTCCAGGCAGGGCCATTCTCCCCAGCCGTGGTGTAGAGCACATTCTTTACATCTTGTCCTGCCCGGACTGGCCCAAGGGCTACGGCGTGAACTATCTCCCGTTTAATTTGTTCAAAGGTTTGTCGTTGCTCAGGGCCCCATTTGAAATCGTTCTTCTTCCGGGTCACTTGATAGAGAGGGCTTCCAATCAGGCTGCAATTTGGAATTTGCATTCTGTAAAAGCCCACAATGCCTAGGAAAGCTTGTGTTTCCTTTTTGCTAGCTGGTGGGGACATGGCTGTTATTTTGTTGATCACATCCATTGGGATCTGACGACGTCCATCTTGCCATTTTATTCCTAAAAACTGGATCTCCTGTGCAGGTCCCTTGACCTTACTTTGTTTTATGGCAAAACCGGCCTTCAGAAGGATTTGAATTATTTTCTTTCCTTTCTCAAAAACTTCTGCTGTGTTGCCCCACACGATGATGTCATCAATGTATTGCAGGTGTTCTGGAGCCTCAACCTGTTCCAGTGCAGTGTGGATCAGTCCATGGCAAATGGCAGGGCTGTGTTTCCACCCCTGAGGCCATTGATTCCAGGTGTACTGGACGCCCCTCCAAGCGACAGCAAACTGTGGCCTGCATTCTGCCACCAAAGGGATTGAGAAGAACGCATTAGTGCTATGAATTGTGGCGTACCACTTGGCTGCCTTTGATTCCAGTTCGTATTGGAGTTCTAGCATGTCAGCAACAGCGTGACTTCCTTCAGGCTACCATAGACTACTGTTATATCTCCACTCTCCATTGGACTTTCGCACTGGCCACATGGGACTGTTAAAGGGTGAGCAAGTCTTGGTGATCACTCCTTGGCTTTCCAGTCGACGAATCAGCTCATGGATGAGGATCAGGGAGTCTCAGTTGGTGCGATATTGCTGCCGGTGCAACGTTGTGGTAGCGATTGGCACGTGTTGTTCCTCAATCCTCAGCAACCCCAGAACAGAAGGGTCCTTTGAGAGACCGGGCAAAGCAGACAGCTGTTCAATTTCCTCCATCTCCAAGGCAGCTATACCAAAAGCCCACCGGTACTCTTTTGGGTCCTTGAAATACCCTCTCCTGAGGTGGTCTATGCCAAGGATGCATGGAGCCTCTGGGCCAGTCACAATGGGGTGCTTTTGCCACTTCGGCCTCCAATACAGCTAGCTCTTGGGACGTCCCTGTCACTCCAGAAATACAAATGGATTCTGCCCCTTCATACCTTGATGGCATCAGGGTACACTGTGCACTGGTGTCTACGAGAGCCTTATACTCCTGTGGGTCTGATGTGCCAAGCCATCGAATCCACATAGTCCAGTAAACCCGGTTGTCCCTTTCCTCCACCTGGCTGGAGGCAGGACCCCTCTAGTCCTGGTCATAGTATTCGTTACTCACTTCTTGTACATGCGATTCAAAAGTCCCTTTATTAAGATCAGCAGTAGAATCAGCCCTTCTACTCTGTCTGGGGAACTGCTCACTGGAGACTGGAGCAGCAGTTTTTCTGGAAGAACTCCCTTTTGTGATTGTTTTTCCTTGCTGCTCACATGCCTGTGCCTCTAGGGTTGAAGTAGATTTTCCATCCCACTTTTCCATGTCCTCTCCGTGGTCACGCAGGTAAAACCACAGGATGGCCCGGGTTGTGTACCCACGGTATCTTCTCTTTTGAGCAGAGGGACACTTACTCCTAATGGCTGAGATACTGGTCCGTACAGGTGGGGAGTAGGACATATCTTCTTTGAGTTGCTGGAACTCCCAAGACAGTTTTTCAGACAGTTTCTCCACAGCAGAAGTGCAGGCCTATAGGGAGGAAGAGAGACTTTCTTCATATTGCCGTAGTTGGCCAGCCAATTCATCCACCGTTTGTTCCTCTCCATCTTTCCAGGTCTTTATTGCCAATGAGTTTGCATACGATGCTGGTGCGCTCCATAGAAACTTGTGCCACATGGGTCAGGTGCACCTGACTTCATCTGGATCTTTGGATAACTGCTCGTTGTTCAGGTCATCATAAATCACCTCCAGCACGGCTAATTCCCTCAGGTACGGGATACCTCTCTCCATGGTGGTCCACTTGCCTGGGTGACATATAATATCTCCCTTGAAGGGACACCTTTCCTTCACGCCTGACAGGAGTCACCTCCAGAGGCTGAGGACTTGTGCCCCTTGTCCAATTGCTTTGTCAATGCCCCCTTCCCTAGAAAGTGATCCCAACTCCTTGGCTTCCCTATCTTCTAATTCCAGGCTACTGGCCCCATTATCCCAGCACTGGAGCAGCCAGGTGACAATGTGCTCGCCTGGATGACGACTGAAATCTTTTCGTGTATCTTGCAGCTCACTCAGGGATAGGGATCGGGTGGTCACCATCTCATTTGTGGGATCTGCCTCTTCCTCCTCCTGTGGTCATTATGGCCCTGGTTCATCTTCATCCCTTACTAAATGAGCTGATTTTCTTGTGTATTTCTTCTTCTGTATAGGGGCAACTGATACCAGCACGAGTTGGTTCTCTGGTTCAGCTGCAGTGACTGTTGCTGGGATTTGGGTACCTGCAGTGGCTCTCGCGGGGGTTGGTGTAACTGCAGCACCTGTTGCTGGGGTTTGAGTAGCTGCAGTGCCTGTTGCAGGGGTTGGAGTAGCTACAGCGCCTTTTGCAAGGGTTTGAGTAGCCACAGTGCTTGACATGGGGGTTGAAGTAGCCACAGTGCCTGTCACGGGGGTTTGAGTAGTCACCTTGTCTGTTGCTGGAGTTGATCTCTGGATGGTATTCCTAAATAGTTGTTTAATCCTCAACGAGACCTGAACCACATTCAGGAGACATAGCAGTATGAATGTGTTTCTTTGAACATCCCAAGGATACTCAGAATTCTCAGGAACTGTTGTGGAGGGCTTCATGAAGAGGATAGAAGAAAAAGGATTTTCTGGAGATATAGAAGGGAAGATGAACAAGTGGGAGAAAGTGTCCCACCCTGTCTGCCCCCTAAATTCATTTTCCAAGGAGAAAAGAGTGTAATTACTAATAGTTTCTAAGAGGTGGGTCCGAGGTATAGAGATGACAGTAATGCAGAGTACAGATACCAGATTAGACTTATGACCAATGATTTTATCATATCATAAAACAGTGTTACACAATTCAGCAAAATGACAACCTTGACCCAGTTCCAAGCAGTGATAAACAGCACAACAGGGAATATATACTGCAAGTAAGGTATTACATAACCCAACATTGAGAACCAGCCTCACAACTTTGAAAGCCAATAAATCAACATTGTGACCAGAGACTATTAAACCAATATAATGAATGCCTATAAATTTTGCCTTAACACACTCTGGTCAGAACTGTCATTATCTCAATCTTCGAGCCCCACATTGGGGGCCAAAAAGGACTGTTGTGGTTTAACCTGGCAGGCAGCCAAACACCACACAGCTGCTTGCTCACTCCCCCCCACCCCTCCCAGATTGATGCGGAAGAGAGTTGGAAAAAAAAAATAGTAAAATTCGTGGATTGAGATACAGTTTAATAGAACAGAAAAAGGAGGGATAATAATAATAATGTTAATAATAATGTTAATAATAGAATATACAAAGTGAGTGATGCACAATGCAATTGCTCACCACCCGCTGACTGATAACCAAGTAGCAATTGTTACTTTGTGGACCATGCTTCTTATTTATATACTGAGCATGACGTCATATGGTGTGGAATACCCCATGGGCCATCTGTCCCGGCTATGCTCCCTCCCAGCCTCTTGTGCACTTGGCAGGGCATGGGAAGCTGAGAAGTCCTTGACTAGACTAAACACTACTTAGCAACAACTGAAAACATCAGTGTGTTATCAACATTATTCTCATACGAAATCCAAAACACAACACTAGGAAGAAATTTAACTCTACCCCAGCTGAAAACAGGACACACTGTACCTTCTCCTTTCTTTCACCCGTGCCTAAACTGGGGTAATTTTTGCCTTGGAAACACTCTGTAAATGTAAGACCTTGTCAACCTAAAACTTCTCCTTCAAATTCATCAATAATAGATATTTTCTGTGAATATTTGGGTGTAAAACATCACTGGATTGGGTTCTAAATGCAGACAATGCAGGGTATGAACTTTGCAGGATGCAATATAGAGGGAAAGGACATGTCTACCTCCACAGCAAAGTTTGTCTGAGAAGAACAGTTGAGCAGACATATAGCAATTTTTTGGACTCAGGTGTTACATACATAAAACGAAATGTTAACACATACACTTCCAACAGCTTCTGCCATAGATTCTAAAATTCTTTCTTTTTTTTAAAAAGAGTACGCCGATCTGCTTACTTGCATTTTAATTCACCCTTTGTGTTTTTTCTGTGTTTTCCCATTCCATGGAGACGTAGCACAGATATAATGCATAAACAAGGACAAGAAAAACAATTGATAGCAATCTTTCATTCTGGATATATTTATTCCTTGCACAAGCGACAAGAATAGAAAAGAGTTTTGAAACAAACATTTTTACTTGGAGCTGTCACATTTTGTAAGAAAGGCTTCATAACTAGTTTCCCAATACTCTGCGAAACCCCTGCTGCTACTTGCTTGTAGAAGTTTTGCCATATAGGAAGACCCAGTCTTATAGGCATCCCAAACTGTGCAATGTGGTGGCCTGGCGCTCTGTAAAACTGTGGCCATTAGAGACTGTTTTTTCACCTTTACCTTCAGAAGTTTCCGTTTTCTATAAAACTCTTCTGTTGCATGTGGCATGACTGTGATGTGATATAAATCAGGTATGAAAGACACTTATCTCTCTCCACTGACCACTTTTGTTTTATTTCTATAGGCTTCAGCATTTTCCTTTTAGTTCTTTTCTTACTTTAATTTGGGAGGAGTATCAAAGAGGGCTACCACATAAAAATGAATTGAACTGTCTTAGCAATAACAAATCAGAAACTGTGCTTCAACTGAATTCTCAGAGTCAAGGAGACATCTATGAGAAAAATAGTCTGGGACCAGGATAAAGCAGCTCTTTGGCATGTTGGATAGGCAGTTTACATTTTGGAAGATATAAATAGGCTGAGTGGACTGTGGGCTAAGAACACTGACCAGAATTTCAAACATAGCAATATTGACAATGAATTTTTGCAGGAGTTTCTAATCCCTAAACTTCAAAGCGTACACAAAGAAAATTGTTCAGTGGAAATTCTAAGATGATGGGTTTGTTATGCCTTTCTTAATCTAGGAAATAAGGAAGGATAAATACAATTTAGGTGCTTTGGAATTTAAATTGGGCTCTGGAGACTTCGTGTTATTGAAGACAGAAATGGTTGGGTTATTGCAGTGAAGTATTTGTTGGTTTATGAGAAGAAAACCTGGACCCTATATCAGTGGAATGCTAGTTCCTGCAATGTGCAACAAAAGAACTGTATGTTAACTTGCATCCAGATGAAATTTTTGGGTTTTATACAGGCACAAGAGTTTTCCCCCTTTCAGGGCTGTCCTGGAAGCTAAGGATTAAGAAAGACTTTCATCTCAGTTTATTAGAAGCAAAATACTGCATGTAAACCAGTAAACCTGGTTGCTGAACACCCGCTGCAACCCATTTGGTAAGAAATAATTTCACTTCACAGTTTCTTTGCAGAAGTTTTTAGCCTTCAAATTACGGTGGAAATTATATGAGTAAATATATTTATTATATTTTAGCAGGTATTATTTTTATGTTTTTATATAAAGCTTATCTACCCACATAGGAAATTAGCTTTTAATCTCAAAACTGATTTTAAGGTTCTCTTAGTTTGCATTTGTTGGTGCTCTTCAGTCACAGCTCAAACAAATAGTTACTTTTTTAAAAGACCATGAAGGTCAAGAGTTTCAAACTCTTGCGTACTGCTAGATCACCAAGGGAGCATAAAATTCCTTTTACATCCTTATGAGGAAGGGAATAAAGCTTTTGAGGATGAATCAGAGGATCTGAATTCTGACAGTACAAAGCAATTGTACAAATTCTGCTCCTATGTACACTAGATTAATGAAGAAAAAGGACATTAGGGACCAGTACATCATCAGCTAGATCTTGGTATATCGTAAGTTGTGAAATTCCACAGCACTGTAGTGAGCTCCATATTTTATTTTTTAGAAAACATTTGGTCTTGATGTGAGGATGGCAACCTTTGGAGAAGATGTCACTACCTTTTGTAAGTAGGGCAAGTTGATACCAGTACACGTATTTGTTCTTTTATACTTAAATAGTTTGCAGCTGAAATCCAGTTAATTCCATTTTAACTTTATTTTTTAAACTCTTTAAAAAGTGCTGTATGCTTTCCCATTTTGGTAGTAGTCTTTGAATTACTGTTTTCTTGTCCTGGATGTGTGCTGCTGTTTTCTTCCTCCTTTGCAGCCTGTCTTATTTGAGGCCATATAAAAATTGGTCTTCATCAATGATACTTACTAGTTTAGCTTCAAAATGGAAGCCGTACAAACTGTGAAATATATGCAAGAATGCTATGGATAAAGTATTCAGGTCATCCAGAAGTCTAGAGTCAGATAAATGACAATCAAAGTAGAAATATATAAATATATATATTTTTAAAATTTATACTATTCTCATTCATTGTTGTCCTGTGCTTTCAGTCATATGACTCAGAATGAAATATAGCTCCAGCCCTTTGGTGCTGTGTCAGGAGTTCTCATGTCCAAAATGTTGCAAGATTTGTTGGACCTTGTACCCAAATCTTTGCTGAACTTATCAGAGTTCCTCGGATTTCAGAGCAGACTCTTCTTTTTCAACTGCCGTTGTTTTAAAAACTTATGTGGGGTAGTTCTTATGTTGCTTGGGGTACTGAATGGGAGAAGAAATAAGAGCATGGGAACTGTGATTTGGAGTATTCACATTACTTTTTTTTTGTAAGAAATTGAGTTTTCTTTCAGAAAGAATATGTTTGACCTTTCATTTTATCTCTTATTATTAAGATTTGCTGCTCTGACTTCAAAAATAAGAGTATCAAGCTGTTTTGTAATTCTTTTAATCTCTAAAATGCAAAGTGCTTCGTTATAGATGTTAACACAGCTGGGAAGCTGAGGAAAAGAAGTTGTTGGTCAAAAGTAGTTCAGCAGAGCAATAAAAGAGCCTGGAAGTGAGGTCGGGTCAGTGACCAATGTATACTGTTTCCTTGGATATGAACAATTGCGGCTGCTTATTTCTTTTGACACTTTGTCTCACACTTAATGCTTTTTTGCATTTTAGTAGCCTGGCTCTTTGTCATGGACTTGGGCTTACTTTTGAAGTGATGGAAGGGTATCTGTGGCTTTGTTTCTGCTTATTAGAGAGAGTAGTTGAAAACTTTGTATTGAAACCATCTTTGAGTGAGAATATGGGTTTCTCAAAAATGTTCTTATTAAAAAAAGTTCTATTTCTGTAAATGTTTTTATACTTTGTTTTTAGGTAATTCTACTACTTTGTGTGAAATCCAATTTGTTTTTGGTCTTAGAACTATGGTTTTTGTGGAAGTAAATTTTGAAAAGAAAATGTCAAAAATCTCTTTTCAACTTGTGCAATTTCCTGATGAAATCTTCCTGCCATGTAGGCTGTTTAGAGAGGAAAATTTCCAGTTCCATGCGATTTCAGTGTTATGCTTCTCCTCAAATCAATTTTTTCACTTGCACAGGTTCCTGAAACGTACTCTAGATTTTTTTTTTTGAAAAAGCGGTATCTAATGTTAGTGTCCAGGAAGTCTTCTGCATATTAAATGTTTAATTTAAATTGCTTCAGAGTTAGCAGTTGTAATGAGCCTGATCCTTATATGTGAGGGCTGATTGGGTGTGTGTTGACTCCGATGGAAAAACTAATTGATTTTTTTTTTAAATTTTTTAATTTTTGTTTTAATTCTATTTTTTTAAGAAGCGAGACTGAAGCTTTTTTTATTTCAAGGAAAACTCTCCTGTTGCTTCACACCACAGCCTAAATCTGTGGAAGCCCATGTGTCTGTGCACGTGTACAGGATATATAATCTCCTAATATAACTCTTTTCTGTTTTGTTATCTTTCCACAGTGACATAAGAGTGTGCATACTGCCCTTCTTGCAAGGTGATCATTGCTTCTTCTTTCTTCCTGGTAAAGGAAGAATGTTTTTTTTTTTTCTGAAACAATGGATGTACTTTAATGCCCCAATGCTGAAATGTCTGGTCAGGGAGACAGGGGCACTTTCTCTTGCTTTGGTTGCACAGAATATAACGCATTTCTTCCCATTGTCCTCTGGTCCTGCATTCCTGCTCTGACTACTGATTTGACAGAGGACCGTGATGTTCCTCTCCTTAAGACACTGAAATGACTGAAAAGATTCTCTTTACTCTGAACTCCTTATAATACTGATGTGGCAGTGTCTGAGCAGCTGCTTTTCTGTTGCAAACTGGTTTTGTGATAGTTTTGCTGCATAAATGTTCAGAAAACATAAAATGTCTAAATCTGTAAAATGTAGCCATGTTTTCCATTGGCAACATTTCTTTTTGGAAGTGTTTTTATTTGCCTTACTAATTATCTACCAATTCTTCAGAGAATAGAAAATGCTAGAGTCAATTGTGATTTATATGTCCTTTGCTGTAGTTTTTTAGCTACTTTTGCCATCAAAATGATGGGGTAGAATAGTATAATCATCTAGGCTCAGGACTTCCAAGCTTCTGCAGGATTTTTTGTTTTCCTAAATGAAACGTAAGTACCCATAATTTCTCTGCTTTTAATCCAGTGCAGTTTGACTTTTCTTACTCCTTTCAGTTCCTCAGGATGTAGCAGTTGTAGCTATCATTCAGCATCTTAAGAAAAAAAAAAGGGGAGGGGGTGGAGAATGGAAAGAATGCTGTTTAGCCAGATATCATTTTATATCCCTGAATATCTTCCCTCAGTCCAGAGGTGTTGTTTTGTTTTGTTTTTCATCCCCCCTTCCCCCAACCTTTACCTCAGTGTGGCTGTGCTCATGATGCTTCACAACCCTCTTGCATTTCAATATTCTGGTGCTGCATGTTTAATATTACATTAATTAATACAGTTAATCAAACTCAACTGTGTTTTTGGTGTATGTGGGTGGCAGAAAAGTGTACAATAGGAAAAAGGAGTCAGGTTCTTCAAAGGAAAAATAAGTGCTCTAAGTATAAACATTGTTAT